>NW_026988689.1:0-261336 GCF_030222135.1 Aotus nancymaae
ACCGAATACCGGCATATGGAAGAAATGGCAGTAGGCACAAGGAAATATCTGCATCTAAATCAAAAACGGAGCTATCTAACAGAACGGTTGTCAATGTGTGCACTCAACTTCCAGAGTTAAACCCGTGTGTGGTTTCAGCAGTCTGCAAACACTTTCTGTGCAGAGTCACAAAATAGGCGTTTTCAGCCCATTATCGGCATATGGAAGAAACGGCAGTAAGCACAGGGAAATATCTGCTTCTAAATCCAAAACGAACCTGTCTAACAGAACGGTTGTCAATTTGTGCACTCAACTTCCAGAGTTAAACCGGTGTGTGGATTCAGTAGTCTGCAAACACTTTCTGTGCAGAGTCCCAAAACAGGCGTTTTCAGCCCATTACCGGCATATGGAAGAAACAGCAGTAAGCACAGGGAAATATCTGCTTCTAAATCCAAAACGCAGCTATCCAACAGAAGGGTTGTGAATGTGTGCACTCAACTTCCAGAGTTATCCCCGTGTGTGGATTCAGCAGTCTGCAAAGAATTTCTCTGCAGAGTCCCAAAACAGGCGTTTTCAGCCCGTTACCGGCATATGGAAGAAACGGCAGAAAGCACAGGGAAATATCTGCTTCTAAATCCAAAACGCAGCTATCTAACAGAACGGTTGTCAGTGTGTGCACTCAACGTCCAGAGTTAAACCAGTGTGTGGATTCTGCAGTCTGCAAACACTTTCTCTGCAGAGTCCCAAAACAGGCGTTTTCAGCCCATTACCGGCAGATGGAAGAAACGGCAGTAAGCAAAGGGAAATATCTGCTTCTAAATACAAAACGCAGCTATCTAACAGAACGGTTGTCAATGTGTGCACTCAACTTCCAGAGATAAATCCGTGTGTGGATTCAGCAGTCTGCAAACACTTTCTCTGCAGAGTCCCAAAACAGGCGTTTTCAGCCCATTACCGGCATATGGAAGAAACAGCAGTAAGCACAGGGAAATATCTGCTTCTAAATCCAAAATGCAGCTATCTAACAGAGCGGTTGTCAATGTGTGCACTCAACTTCCAGAGTTAAACTCGTGTGTGGATTCAGCAGTCTGCAAACACTTTCTCTGCAGAGTCTCAAAACAGGCGTTTTCAGCCCATTACCGGCATATGGAAGAAACAGCAGTAAGCACAGGGAAATATCTGCCTCTAAATCCAAAACGCAGCTATCTAACAGAACGGTTGTCAATGTGTGCACTCAACTTCCAGAGTTAAACCCGTGTGTGGATTCAGCAGTCTGCAAACACTTTCTCTGCAGAGTCCCAAAACCGGCGTTTTCAGCCCATTACCGGCATACGGAAGAAACAGCAGTAAGCACAGGGAAATATCTGCTTCTAAATCCAAAAGGCAACTATCTAACAGAACGGTTGTCAATGTGTGCACTCAACTTCCAGAGTTAAACCCGTGTGTGGATTCAGCAGTCTGCAAACACTTTCTCTGCAGCGTCCCAAACAGGCGTTTTCAACCCATTACCGGCATATGGAAGAAACGGCATTAGGCACAAGGTAATATCTGCTTCTAAATCCAAAACGGAGCTATCTAACAGAACGGTTGTCAATGTGTGCACTCAACTTCCAGAGTTAAACCCGTGTGTGGATTCAGCAGTCTGCAAACACTTTCTGTGCACAGTCCCAAAATAGGCGTTTTCAGCCCATTACCGGCATATGGAAGAAACGGCAGTAAGCACAGGGAAATATCTGTTTCTAAATCCAAAACGCAGCTGTCTAAAAGAACAGTTGTCAATGTGTGCACTCAACTTCCAGAGTTAAACCAGTGTGTGGATTCAGTAGTCTGCAAACACTTTCTGTGCAGAGTCCCAAAACAGGCGTTTTCAGCCCATTTCCGGCATACGGAAGAAACGGCAGTAAGCACAGGGAAATATCTGCATCTAAATCCAAAACGCAGCTATCTAACAGAACGGCTGTCAATGTGTAGATTCAACTTCCAGAGTTAAACCCGTGTGTGGATTCAGCAGTCTGCAAACATTTTCTCTGCAGAGTCCCAAAACAGGCGTTTTCAGCCCATTACCGTCATATGGAAGAAACAGTAGTAAGCACAGGGAAATATCTGCTTCTAAATCCAAAACGCAGCTATCTAACATAACGGTTGTCAATGTGTGCACTCAACTTAAAGAGTTAAACCCGTGTGTCGATTCAGCAGTTGGCAAACACCTCTGCAGAGTCCCAGAACAGGCGTTTTCAGCCCATTACCGGCATATGGAAGAAACAGCAGTAAGCACAGGGAAATATCTGTTTCTAAATCCAAAACGCAACTATCTAATAGAACGGTTGTCAATGTGTGCACTCAACTTCCAGAGTTAAACCCGTGTGTGGATTCAGCAGTCTGCAAACACTTTCTCTGCAGCGTCCCAAAATAGGCGTTTTCAGCCCATTACCGGCATATGGAAGAAACGGCAGTAAGCACAGGGAAATATCTGCTTCTAAATCCAAAACGCAGCTGTCTAATAGAACGGTTGTCAATGTGTGCACTCACCTTCCAGAGTTAAACCGGTGTGTGGATTCAGTAGTCTGCAAACACTTTCTGTGCAGAGTCCCAAAACAGGCGTTTTCGGCCCATTTCCGGCATACGGAAGAAACAGCAGTAAGCACAGGGAAATATCTGCTTCTAAATCCAAAACGCAGCTATCTAACATAACAGTTGTCAATGTGTGCACTCAACTTAAAGAGTTAAACCCATGTGTAGATTCTGCAGTCTGCAAACACTTTCTCTGCAGAATCCCAAAACAGGCGTTTTCAGCCCATTACCGGCAGATGGAAGAAACGGCAGTAAGCACAGGTAAATTTCTGCTTCTAAATCCAAAATGCAGCTATCTAACAGAACGGTTGTCAATGTGTGCACTCAACTTCAAGAGTTAAACCGGTGTGTGGATTCAGTAGTCTGCAAACACTTTCTGTACAGAGTCCCAAAACAGGCGTTTTCAGCCCATTACCGGCATATGGAAGAAACAGCAGTAAGCACAGGGAAATAACTGCTTCTAAATCCAAAACGCAGCTATCTAACAGAAGGGTTGTGAATGTGTGCACTCAACTTCCAGAGTTATACCCGTGTGTGGATTCAGCAGTCTGCAAACAATTTCTCTGCAGAGGCCCAAAACAGGCGTTTTCAGCCCGTTACCGGCATATGGAAGAAACGGCAGAAAGCACAGGGAAATATCTGCTTCTAAATCCAAAACGCAGCTATCTAACAGAACGGTTGTCAGTGTGTGCACTCAACTTCCAGAGTTAAACCCATGTGTAGATTTTGCAGTCTGCAAACACTTTCTCTGCAGAGTCCCAAAACAGGCGTTTTCAGCCCATTACCGGCAGATGGAAGAAACGGCAGTAAGCACAGGGAAATATCTGCTTCTATATCCAAAACGCAGCTATCTAACAGAACGGTTGTCAATGTGTGCACTCAACTTCCAGAGATAAAACCGTGTGTGGATTCAGCAGTCTGCAAACACTTTCTCTGCAGAGTCCCAAAACAGGCGTTTTCAGCCCATTACCGGCATATGGAAGAAACAGCAGTAAGCACAGGGAAATATCTGCTTCTAAATCCAAAACGCAGCTATCTAACAGAACGGTTGTCAATGTGTGCACTCAACTTCCAGAGTTAAACCCGTGTGTGGATTCAGCAGTCTGCAAACACCTCTGCAGAGTCCCAGAACAGGCGTTTTCAGCCCATTACCGGCATATGGAAGAAACAGCAGTAAGCACGGGGAAATATCCGCTTCTAAATCAAAACGCAGCTATCTAACAGAACGGTTGTCAATGAGTGCACTCAACGTCCAGAGTTAAACCCGTGTGTGGATTCAGCAGTCTGCAAACACTTTCTCTGCAGAGTCCCAAAACAGGCGTTTTCAGCCCATTACCGGCATACGGAAGAAACAGCAGTAAGCACAGGGAAATATCTGCTTCTAAATCCAAAACGCAGCTATCTAACAGAAGGGTTGTCAATGTGTGCACTCAACTTCCAGAGTTAAACCGGTGTGTGGATTGAGTAGTCTGCAAACACTTTCTGTGCAGAATCCCAAAACAGGCGTTTTCAGCCCATTACCGGCATATGGAAGAAACAGCAGTAAGCACAGGGAAATATCTGCTTCTAAGTCCAAAACGTAGCTATCTAACAGAAGGGTTGTCAATGTGTGCACTGAACTTCCAGAGTTAAACCCGTGTGTGGATTCAGCAGTCTGCAAACACTTTCTTTGCAGAGTCCCACAACCGGCGTTTTCAACCCCTTACCGGCATATGGAAGAAACAGCAGTATGCACAGGGAAATTTCTGCTTCTAAATCCAAAACGCAGCTATCTAACAGAACGGTTGTCAATGTGTGCACTCAACTTCCAGAGACAAACCCGTTTGTGAATTCAGCAGTCTGCAAACAATTTCTGTGCAGAGTCCCAAAACAGGCGTTTTCAGCCCATTTCCGGCATATGGAAGAAACGGCAGTAAGCACAGGGAAATATCTGCTTCTAAATCCAAAACGCAGCTGTCTAACAGAACGGTTGTCAATGTGTGCACTGAACTTCCAGAGTTAAACCGGTGTGTGGATTCAGTAGTCTGCAAACACTTTCTGTGCAGAATCCCAAAACATGCGTTTTCAGCCCATTAGCGGCATATGGAAGAAACGGCAGTAAGCACAGGGAAATATCTGCTTCTAAATCCAAAACGCAGCTATCTAACAGAAGGGTTGTCAATGTGTGCACTCAACTTCCAGAGTTAAACCCGTGTGTAGATTCAGCAGTCTGCAAACTCTTTCTCTGCAGAGTCCCAAAACCAGCGTTTTCAGCCTCTTACCGGCATACGGAAGAAACAGCAGTAAGCACAGGGAAATATCTGCTTCTAAATCCAAAACGCAGCTATCTAACAGAACGGTTGTCAATGTGTGCACTCAACTTCCAGAGTTAAACCCGTGTGTGGATTCAGCAGTCTGCAAACACTTTCTGGGCAGAGTCCCAAAACAGGCGTTTTCAGCCCATTTCCGGCATACGGAAGAAACGGCAGTAAGCACAGGGAAATATCTGCTTCTAAATCCAAAACGCAGCTATCTAACAGAACGGCTGTCAATGTGTGGATTCAACTTCCAGAGTTAAATCCGTGTGTGGATTCAGCAGTCTGCAAACACTTTCTCTGCAGAGTCCCAAAACAGGCGTTTTCAGCCCATTACCGTCATATGGAAGAAACAGCAGTAAGCACAGGGAAATATCTGCTTCTAAATCCAAAACGCAGCTATCTAACATAACGGTTGTCAATGTGTGCACTCAACTTGCAGAGTTAAACACGTGTGTGGATTCAGCAGTCTGCAAACACCTCTGCAGAGTCCCAGAACAGGCGTTTTCAGCCCATTACCGGCATATGGAAGAAACAGCAGTAAGCACAGGGAAATATCCGCTTCTAAATCCAAACGCAGCTATCTAACAGAACGGTTGTCAATGTGTGCACTCAACGTCCAGAGTTAAACCCGTGTGTGGATTCAGCAGTCTGCAAACACTTTCTCTGCAGAGTCCCAAAACAGGCGTTTTCAGCCCATTACCGGCATACGGAAGAAACATCACTAAGCACAGGGAAATATCTGCTTCTAAATCAAAAACGCAGCTATCTAACAGAACGGTTCTCAATGTGTGCACTCAACTTCCAGAGTTAAACCCGTGTGTGGATTCTGCAGTCTGCAAACACTTTCTCTGGAGAGTCCCAAAACAGGCGTTTTCAGTCCATTACCGGCATACGGAAGAAACAGCAGTAAGCACAGGGAAATATCTGCTTCTAAATCCAAAACGGAGCTATCTAACAGAACGGTTGTCAATGTGTGCACTCAACTTCCAAAGGTAAACCCGTTTGTGGATTCAGCAGTCTGCAAACACTTTCTCTGCAGAGTCCCAAAACAGGCGTTTTCAGCCGATTACCGGCATATGGAAGAAACGGCAGTAAGCACAGGGAAATATCTGCTTGTAAATCCAAAACGCAGCTATCTAACATTACGGTTGTCAATGTGTGCACTCAGCTTCCAGAGTTAAACCCGTGTGTGTGTTCAGCAGTCTGCAAACACTTTCTCTGCAGAGTCCCAAAACAGGCGTTTTCAGCTCATTACCGGCATATGGAAGAAACAGCAGTAAGCACAGGGAAATATCTGCTTCTAAATCCAAAACGTAGCTATCTAACAGAAGGGTTGTCAATGTGTGCACTCAACTTCCAGAGTTAAACCGGTGTGTGGATTCAGTAGTCTGCAAACACTTTCTGTGCAGAATCCCAAAACAGGCGTTTTCAGCCCATTACCGGCATATGGAAGAAACAGCAGTAAGCACAGGGAAATATCTGCTTCTAAATCCAAAACGTAGCTATCTAACAGAAGGGTTGTCAATGTGTGCACTGAACTTCCAGAGTTAAACCCGTGTGTGGATTCAGCAGTCTGCAAACACTTTCTTTGCAGAGTCCCAAAACCGGCCTTTTCAACCCCTTACCGGCATATGGAAGAAACAGCAGTATGCACAGGGAAATTTCTGCTTCTAAATCCAAAACGCAGCTATCTAACAGAACGGTTGTCAATGTGTGCACTCAACTTCCAGAGATAAACCCGGGTGTGGATTCAGCAGTCTGCAAACAATTTCTGTGCAGAGTCCCAAAACAGGCATTTTCAGCCCATTTCCGGCATATGGAAGAAACGGCAGTAAGCACAGGGAAATATCTGCTTCTAAATCCAAAACGCAGCTGTCTAACAGAACGGTTGTCAATGTGTGCACTCAACTTCCAGAGTTAAACCAGTGTGTGGATTCAGTAGTCTGCAAACACTTTCTGTGCAGAATCCCAAAACAGGCGTTTTCAGCCCATTAGCGGCATATGGAAGAAACGGCAGTAAGCACAGGGAAATATCTGCTTCTAAATCCAAAACGCAGCTATCTAACAGAAGGGTTGTCAATGTGTGCACTCAACTTCCAGAGTTAAACCCGTGTGTGGATTCAGCAGTCTGCAAACACTTTCTGGGCAGAGTCCCAAAACAGGCGTTTTCAGCCCATTTCCGGCATACGGAAGAAACGGCAGTAAGCACAGGGAAATATCTGCTTCTAAATCCAAAACGCAGCTATCTAACAGAACGGCTGTCAATGTGTGGATTCAACTTGCAGAGTTAAACCCGTGTGTGGATTCAGCAGTCTGCAAACACCTCTGCAGAGTCCCAGAACAGGCGTTTTCAGCCCATTACCGGCATATGGAAGAAACAGCAGTAAGCACAGGGAAATATCCGCTTCTAAATCCAAACGCAGCTATCTAACAGAACGGTTGTCAATGTGTGCACTCAACGTCCAGAGTTAAACCCGTGTGTGGATTCAGCAGTCTGCAAACACTTTCTCTGCAGAGTCCCAAAACAGGCGTTTTCAGCCCATTACCGGCATACGGAAGAAACAGCACTAAGCACAGGGAAATATCTGCTTCTAAATCCAAAACGCAGCTATCTAACAGAACGGTTGTCAATGTGTGCACTCAACTTCCAGAGTTAAACCCGTGTGTGGATTCTGCAGTCTGCAAACACTTTCTCTGCAGAGTCCCAAAACAAGCGTTTTCAGTCCATTACCGGCATATGGAAGAAACAGCAGTAAGCACAGGGAAATATCTGCTTCTAAATCCAAAACGGAGCTATCTAACAGAACGGTTGTCAATGTGTGCACTCAACTTCCAGAGTTAAACCCGTGTGTGGATTCAGCAGTCTGCAAACACTTTCTGTGCAGAGTCCCAAAATAGGCGTTTTCAGCCCATTATCGGCATATGGAAGAAACGGCAGTAAGCACAGGGAAATATCTGCTTCTAAATCCAAAACGCAGCTGTCTAACAGAAGGGTTGTGAATGTGTGCACTCAACTTCCAGAGTTATACCCGTGTGTGGATTCAGCAGTCTGCAAACAATTTCTCTGCAGAGTCCCAAAACAGGCGTTTTCAGCCCGTTACCGGCATATGGAAGAAACGGCAGAAAGCACAGGGAAATATCTGCTTCTAAATCCAAAACGCAGCTATCTAACAGAACGGTTGTCAGTGTGTGCACTCAACTTCCAGAGTTAAACCCGTGTGTGGATTCTGCAGTCTGCAAACACTTTCTCTGCAGAGTCCCAAAACAGGCGTTTTCAGCCCATTACCGGCAGATGGAAGAAACGGCAGTAAGCAAAGGGAAATATCTGCTTCTAAATCCAAAACGCAGCTATCTAACAGAACGGTTGTCAATGTGTGCACTCAACTTCCAGAGATAAACCCGTGTGTGGATTCAGCAGTCTGCAAACACTTTCTCTGCAGAGTCCCAAAACAGGCGTTTTCAGCCCATTACCGGCATATGGAAGAAACAGCAGTAAGCACAGGGAAATATCTGCTTCTAAATCCAAAACGCAGCTATCTAACAGAACGGTTGTCAATATGTGCACTCAACTTCCAGAGGTAAACCCGTGTGTGGATTCAGCAGTCTGCAAAATCTTTCTCTGCAGAGTCCCAAAACAGGCGTTTTCAGCCGATTACCGGCATATGGAAGAAACGGCAGTAAGCGCAGGGAAATATCTGCTTCTAAATCCAAAACGCAGCTATCTAACAAAACGGTTGTCAATGTGTGCACTCAGCTTCCAGAGTTAAACCCGTGTGTGTGTTCAGCAGTTTGCAAACACATTCTCTGCAGAGTCCCAAAACAGGCGTTTTCAGCCCATTACCGGCATATGGAAGAAACAGCAGTAAGCACAGGGAAATATCTGCTTCTAAATCCAAAACGCAGCTATCTAACAGAAGGGTTGTCAATGTGTGCACTCAACTTCCAGAGTTAAACCAGTGTGTGGATTCAGCGGTCTGCAAAGAGTTTCTCTGCAGAGTCCCAAAACAGGCGTTTTCATCCCATTACCGGCATATGGAAGAAACGGCAGTAAGCACAGGGAAATATCTGCTTCTAAATCCAAAACGCAGCTATCTAACATAACGGTTGTCAATGTGTGCACTCAACTTCCAGAGTTAAACCCGTGTGTGGTTTCAACAGTCTGCAAACACCTCTGCAGAGTCCCAGAACAGGCGTTTTCAGCCCATTACCGGCTTATGGAAGAAACAGCAGAAAGCACAGGGAATTATCCGCTTCTAAATCCAAACGCAGCTATCTAACAGAACGGTTGTCAATGTGTGCACTCAACGTCCAGAGTTAAACCCGTGTGTGGATTCAGCAGTCTGCAAACACTTTCTCTGCAGAGTTTCAAAACAGGCGTTTTCAGCCCATTACCGGCATACGGAAGAAACAGCAGTAAGCACAGGGAAATATCTGCTTCTAAATCCAAACGCAACTATCTAACAGAACGGTTGTCAATGTGTGCACTCAACTTCCAGAGTTAAACACGTGTGTGGATTCAGCAGTCTGCAAACACTTTCTCTGCAGCGTCCCAAAACAGGCTTTTCAGCCCATTACCGGCATATGGAAGAAGCAGCAGTAAGCACAGGGAAATATCTCCTTCTAAATCCAAAACGCAGCTATCTAACAGAATGGTTGTCAATGTGTTCACTCAATTTCCAGAGTTAAACCCCTGTGTGGATTCAGCAGTCTGCAAACACTTTCTCTGCAGAGTCTCAAAACAGGCGTGCTCAACCGAATACCGGCATATGGAAGAAATGGCAGTAGGCACAAGGAAATATCTGCATCTAAATCAAAAACGGAGCTATCTAACAGAACGGTTGTCAATGTGTGCACTCAACTTCCAGAGTTAAACCCGTGTGTGGTTTCAGCAGTCTGCAAACACTTTCTGTGCAGAGTCACAAAATAGGCGTTTTCAGCCCATTATCGGCATATGGAAGAAACGGCAGTAAGCACAGGGAAATATCTGCTTCTAAATCCAAAACGAACCTGTCTAACAGAACGGTTGTCAATGTGTGCACTCAACTTCCAGAGTTAAACCGGTGTGTGGATTCAGTAGTCTGCAAACACTTTCTGTGCAGAGTCCCAAAACAGGCGTTTTCAGCCCATTACCGGCATATGGAAGAAACAGCAGTAAGCACAGGGAAATATCTGCTTCTAAATCCAAAACGCAGCTATCCAACAGAAGGGTTGTGAATGTGTGCACTCAACTTCCAGAGTTATCCCCGTGTGTGGATTCAGCAGTCTGCAAAGAATTTCTCTGCAGAGTCCCAAAACAGGCGTTTTCAGCCCGTTACCGGCATATGGAAGAAACGGCAGAAAGCACAGGGAAATATCTGCTTCTAAATCCAAAACGCAGCTATCTAACAGAACGGTTGTCAGTGTGTGCACTCAACTTCCAGAGTTAAACCCGTGTGTGGATTCAGTAGTCTGCAAACACTTTCTGTGCAGAGTCCCAAAACAGGCGTTTTCAGCCCATTTCCGGCATACGGAAGAAACGGCAGTAAGCACAGGGAAATATCTGCATCTAAATCCAAAACGCAGCTATCTAACAGAACGGCTGTCAATGTGTAGATTCAACTTCCAGAGTTAAACCCGTGTGTGGATTCAGCAGTCTGCAAACATTTTCTCTGCAGAGTCCCAAAACAGGCGTTTTCAGCCCATTACCGTCATATGGAAGAAACAGTAGTAAGCACAGGGAAATATCTGCTTCTAAATCCAAAACGCAGCTATCTAACATAACGGTTGTCAATGTGTGCACTCAACTTAAAGAGTTAAACCCGTGTGTCGATTCAGCAGTTGGCAAACACCTCTGCAGAGTCCCAGAACAGGCGTTTTCAGCCCATTACCGGCATATGGAAGAAACAGCAGTAAGCACAGGGAAATATCTGTTTCTAAATCCAAAACGCAACTATCTAATAGAACGGTTGTCAATGTGTGCACTCAACTTCCAGAGTTAAACCCGTGTGTGGATTCAGCAGTCTGCAAACACTTTCTCTGCAGCGTCCCAAAATAGGCGTTTTCAGCCCATTACCGGCATATGGAAGAAACGGCAGTAAGCACAGGGAAATATCTGCTTCTAAATCCAAAACGCAGCTGTCTAATAGAACGGTTGTCAATGTGTGCACTCACCTTCCAGAGTTAAACCGGTGTGTGGATTCAGTAGTCTGCAAACACTTTCTGTGCAGAGTCCCAAAACAGGCGTTTTCGGCCCATTTCCGGCATACGGAAGAAACAGCAGTAAGCACAGGGAAATATCTGCTTCTAAATCCAAAACGCAGCTATCTAACATAACAGTTGTCAATGTGTGCACTCAACTTAAAGAGTTAAACCCATGTGTAGATTCTGCAGTCTGCAAACACTTTCTCTGCAGAATCCCAAAACAGGCGTTTTCAGCCCATTACCGGCAGATGGAAGAAACGGCAGTAAGCACAGGTAAATTTCTGCTTCTAAATCCAAAATGCAGCTATCTAACAGAACGGTTGTCAATGTGTGCACTCAACTTCCAGAGATAAATCCGTGTGTGGATTCAGCAGTCTGCAAACACTTTCTCTGCAGAGTCCCAAAACAGGCGTTTTCAGCCCATTACCGGCATATGGAAGAAACAGCAGTAAGCACAGGGAAATATCTGCTTCTAAATCCAAAACGCAGCTATCTAACAGAGCGGTTGTCAATGTGTGCACTCAACTTCCAGAGTTAAACCCGTGTGTGGATTCAGCAGTCTGCAAACACTTTCTCTGCAGAGTCTCAAAACAGGCGTTTTCAGCCCATTACCGGCATATGGAAGAAACAGCAGTAAGCACAGGGAAATATCTGCCTCTAAATCCAAAACGCAGCTATCTAACAGAACGGTTGTCAATGTGTGCACTCAACTTCCAGAGTTAAACCCGTGTGTGGATTCAGCAGTCTGCAAACACTTTCTCTGCAGAGTCCCAAAACCGGCGTTTTCAGCCCATTACCGGCATACGGAAGAAACAGCAGTAAGCACAGGGAAATATCTGCTTCTAAATCCAAAAGGCAACTATCTAACAGAACGGTTGTCAATGTGTGCACTCAACTTCCAGAGTTAAACCCGTGTGTGGATTCAGCAGTCTGCAAACACTTTCTCTGCAGCGTCCCAAAACAGGCGTTTTCAACCCATTACCGGCATATGGAAGAAACGGCATTAGGCACAAGGTAATATCTGCTTCTAAATCCAAAACGGAGCTATCTAACAGAACGGTTGTCAATGTGTGCACTCAACTTCCAGAGTTAAACCCGTGTGTGGATTCAGCAGTCTGCAAACACTTTCTGTGCACAGTCCCAAAATAGGCGTTTTCAGCCCATTACCGGCATATGGAAGAAACGGCAGTAAGCACAGGGAAATATCTGTTTCTAAATCCAAAACGCAGCTGTCTAAAAGAACAGTTGTCAATGTGTGCACTCAACTTCCAGAGTTAAACCAGTGTGTGGATTCAGTAGTCTGCAAACACTTTCTGTGCAGAGTCCCAAAACAGGCGTTTTCAGCCCATTTCCGGCATACGGAAGAAACGGCAGTAAGCACAGGGAAATATCTGCATCTAAATCCAAAACGCAGCTATCTAACAGAACGGCTGTCAATGTGTAGATTCAACTTCCAGAGTTAAACCCGTGTGTGGATTCAGCAGTCTGCAAACATTTTCTCTGCAGAGTCCCAAAACAGGCGTTTTCAGCCCATTACCGTCATATGGAAGAAACAGTAGTAAGCACAGGGAAATATCTGCTTCTAAATCCAAAACGCAGCTATCTAACATAACGGTTGTCAATGTGTGCACTCAACTTAAAGAGTTAAACCCGTGTGTCGATTCAGCAGTTGGCAAACACCTCTGCAGAGTCCCAGAACAGGCGTTTTCAGCCCATTACCGGCATATGGAAGAAACAGCAGTAAGCACAGGGAAATATCTGTTTCTAAATCCAAAACGCAACTATCTAATAGAACGGTTGTCAATGTGTGCACTCAACTTCCAGAGTTAAACCCGTGTGTGGATTCAGCAGTCTGCAAACACTTTCTCTGCAGCGTCCCAAAATAGGCGTTTTCAGCCCATTACCGGCATATGGAAGAAACGGCAGTAAGCACAGGGAAATATCTGCTTCTAAATCCAAAACGCAGCTGTCTAATAGAACGGTTGTCAATGTGTGCACTCACCTTCCAGAGTTAAACCGGTGTGTGGATTCAGTAGTCTGCAAACACTTTCTGTGCAGAGTCCCAAAACAGGCGTTTTCGGCCCATTTCCGGCATACGGAAGAAACAGCAGTAAGCACAGGGAAATATCTGCTTCTAAATCCAAAACGCAGCTATCTAACATAACAGTTGTCAATGTGTGCACTCAACTTAAAGAGTTAAACCCATGTGTAGATTCTGCAGTCTGCAAACACTTTCTCTGCAGAATCCCAAAACAGGCGTTTTCAGCCCATTACCGGCAGATGGAAGAAACGGCAGTAAGCACAGGTAAATTTCTGCTTCTAAATCCAAAATGCAGCTATCTAACAGAACGGTTGTCAATGTGTGCACTCAACTTCAAGAGTTAAACCGGTGTGTGGATTCAGTAGTCTGCAAACACTTTCTGTACAGAGTCCCAAAACAGGCGTTTTCAGCCCATTACCGGCATATGGAAGAAACAGCAGTAAGCACAGGGAAATAACTGCTTCTAAATCCAAAACGCAGCTATCTAACAGAAGGGTTGTGAATGTGTGCACTCAACTTCCAGAGTTATACCCGTGTGTGGATTCAGCAGTCTGCAAACAATTTCTCTGCAGAGGCCCAAAACAGGCGTTTTCAGCCCGTTACCGGCATATGGAAGAAACGGCAGAAAGCACAGGGAAATATCTGCTTCTAAATCCAAAACGCAGCTATCTAACAGAACGGTTGTCAGTGTGTGCACTCAACTTCCAGAGTTAAACCCATGTGTAGATTTTGCAGTCTGCAAACACTTTCTCTGCAGAGTCCCAAAACAGGCGTTTTCAGCCCATTACCGGCAGATGGAAGAAACGGCAGTAAGCACAGGGAAATATCTGCTTCTATATCCAAAACGCAGCTATCTAACAGAACGGTTGTCAATGTGTGCACTCAACTTCCAGAGATAAAACCGTGTGTGGATTCAGCAGTCTGCAAACACTTTCTCTGCAGAGTCCCAAAACAGGCGTTTTCAGCCCATTACCGGCATATGGAAGAAACAGCAGTAAGCACAGGGAAATATCTGCTTCTAAATCCAAAACGCAGCTATCTAACAGAACGGTTGTCAATGTGTGCACTCAACTTCCAGAGTTAAACCCGTGTGTGGATTCAGCAGTCTGCAAACACCTCTGCAGAGTCCCAGAACAGGCGTTTTCAGCCCATTACCGGCATATGGAAGAAACAGCAGTAAGCACGGGGAAATATCCGCTTCTAAATCAAAACGCAGCTATCTAACAGAACGGTTGTCAATGAGTGCACTCAACGTCCAGAGTTAAACCCGTGTGTGGATTCAGCAGTCTGCAAACACTTTCTCTGCAGAGTCCCAAAACAGGCGTTTTCAGCCCATTACCGGCATACGGAAGAAACAGCAGTAAGCACAGGGAAATATCTGCTTCTAAATCCAAAACGCAGCTATCTAACAGAAGGGTTGTCAATGTGTGCACTCAACTTCCAGAGTTAAACCGGTGTGTGGATTGAGTAGTCTGCAAACACTTTCTGTGCAGAATCCCAAAACAGGCGTTTTCAGCCCATTACCGGCATATGGAAGAAACAGCAGTAAGCACAGGGAAATATCTGCTTCTAAGTCCAAAACGTAGCTATCTAACAGAAGGGTTGTCAATGTGTGCACTGAACTTCCAGAGTTAAACCCGTGTGTGGATTCAGCAGTCTGCAAACACTTTCTTTGCAGAGTCCCACAACCGGCGTTTTCAACCCCTTACCGGCATATGGAAGAAACAGCAGTATGCACAGGGAAATTTCTGCTTCTAAATCCAAAACGCAGCTATCTAACAGAACGGTTGTCAATGTGTGCACTCAACTTCCAGAGACAAACCCGTTTGTGAATTCAGCAGTCTGCAAACAATTTCTGTGCAGAGTCCCAAAACAGGCGTTTTCAGCCCATTTCCGGCATATGGAAGAAACGGCAGTAAGCACAGGGAAATATCTGCTTCTAAATCCAAAACGCAGCTGTCTAACAGAACGGTTGTCAATGTGTGCACTCAACTTCCAGAGTTAAACCGGTGTGTGGATTCAGTAGTCTGCAAACACTTTCTGTGCAGAATCCCAAAACATGCGTTTTCAGCCCATTAGCGGCATATGGAAGAAACGGCAGTAAGCACAGGGAAATATCTGCTTCTAAATCCAAAACGCAGCTATCTAACAGAAGGGTTGTCAATGTGTGCACTCAACTTCCAGAGTTAAACCCGTGTGTAGATTCAGCAGTCTGCAAACTCTTTCTCTGCAGAGTCCCAAAACCAGCGTTTTCAGCCTCTTACCGGCATACGGAAGAAACAGCAGTAAGCACAGGGAAATATCTGCTTCTAAATCCAAAACGCAGCTATCTAACAGAACGGTTGTCAATGTGTGCACTCAACTTCCAGAGTTAAACCCGTGTGTGGATTCAGCAGTCTGCAAACACTTTCTGGGCAGAGTCCCAAAACAGGCGTTTTCAGCCCATTTCCGGCATACGGAAGAAACGGCAGTAAGCACAGGGAAATATCTGCTTCTAAATCCAAAACGCAGCTATCTAACAGAACGGCTGTCAATGTGTGGATTCAACTTCCAGAGTTAAATCCGTGTGTGGATTCAGCAGTCTGCAAACACTTTCTCTGCAGAGTCCCAAAACAGGCATTTTCAGCCCATTACCGTCATATGGAAGAAACAGCAGTAAGCACAGGGAAATATCTGCTTCTAAATCCAAAACGCAGCTATCTAACATAACGGTTGTCAATGTGTGCACTCAACTTGCAGAGTTAAACACGTGTGTGGACTCAGCAGTCTGCAAACACCTCTGCAGAGTCCCAGAACAGGCGTTTTCAGCCCATTACCGGCATATGGAAGAAACAGCAGTAAGCACAGGGAAATATCCGCTTCTAAATCCAAACGCAGCTATCTAACAGAACGGTTGTCAATGTGTGCACTCAACGTCCAGAGTTAAACCCGTGTGTGGATTCAGCAGTCTGCAAACACTTTCTCTGCAGAGTCCCAAAACAGGCGTTTTCAGCCCATTACCGGCATACGGAAGAAACATCACTAAGCACAGGGAAATATCTGCTTCTAAATCAAAAACGCAGCTATCTAACAGAACGGTTCTCAATGTGTGCACTCAACTTCCAGAGTTAAACCCGTGTGTGGATTCTGCAGTCTGCAAACACTTTCTCTGCAGAGTCCCAAAACAGGCGTTTTCAGTCCATTACCGGCATACGGAAGAAACAGCAGTAAGCACAGGGAAATATCTGCTTCTAAATCCAAAACGGAGCTATCTAACAGAACGGTTGTCAATGTGTGCACTCAACTTCCAAAGGTAAACCCGTTTGTGGATTCAGCAGTCTGCAAACACTTTCTCTGCAGAGTCCCAAAACAGGCGTTTTCAGCCGATTACCGGCATATGGAAGAAACGGCAGTAAGCACAGGGAAATATCTGCTTGTAAATCCAAAACGCAGCTATCTAACATTACGGTTGTCAATGTGTGCACTCAGCTTCCAGAGTTAAACCCGTGTGTGTGTTCAGCAGTCTGCAAACACTTTCTCTGCAGAGTCCCAAAACAGGCGTTTTCAGCTCATTACCGGCATATGGAAGAAACAGCAGTAAGCACAGGGAAATATCTGCTTCTAAATCCAAAACGTAGCTATCTAACAGAAGGGTTGTCAATGTGTGCACTCAACTTCCAGAGTTAAACCGGTGTGTGGATTCAGTAGTCTGCAAACACTTTCTGTGCAGAATCCCAAAACAGGCGTTTTCAGCCCATTACCGGCATATGGAAGAAACAGCAGTAAGCACAGGGAAATATCTGCTTCTAAATCCAAAACGTAGCTATCTAACAGAAGGGTTGTCAATGTGTGCACTGAACTTCCAGAGTTAAACCCGTGTGTGGATTCAGCAGTCTGCAAACACTTTCTTTGCAGAGTCCCAAAACCGGCCTTTTCAACCCCTTACCGGCATATGGAAGAAACAGCAGTATGCACAGGGAAATTTCTGCTTCTAAATCCAAAACGCAGCTATCTAACAGAACGGTTGTCAATGTGTGCACTCAACTTCCAGAGATAAACCCGGGTGTGGATTCAGCAGTCTGCAAACAATTTCTGTGCAGAGTCCCAAAACAGGCATTTTCAGCCCATTTCCGGCATATGGAAGAAACGGCAGTAAGCACAGGGAAATATCTGCTTCTAAATCCAAAACGCAGCTGTCTAACAGAACGGTTGTCAATGTGTGCACTCAACTTCCAGAGTTAAACCAGTGTGTGGATTCAGTAGTCTGCAAACACTTTCTGTGCAGAATCCCAAAACAGGCGTTTTCAGCCCATTAGCGGCATATGGAAGAAACGGCAGTAAGCACAGGGAAATATCTGCTTCTAAATCCAAAACGCAGCTATCTAACAGAAGGGTTGTCAATGTGTGCACTCAACTTCCAGAGTTAAACCCGTGTGTGGATTCAGCAGTCTGCAAACACTTTCTGGGCAGAGTCCCAAAACAGGCGTTTTCAGCCCATTTCCGGCATACGGAAGAAACGGCAGTAAGCACAGGGAAATATCTGCTTCTAAATCCAAAACGCAGCTATCTAACAGAACGGCTGTCAATGTGTGGATTCAACTTGCAGAGTTAAACCCGTGTGTGGATTCAGCAGTCTGCAAACACCTCTGCAGAGTCCCAGAACAGGCGTTTTCAGCCCATTACCGGCATATGGAAGAAACAGCAGTAAGCACAGGGAAATATCCGCTTCTAAATCCAAACGCAGCTATCTAACAGAACGGTTGTCAATGTGTGCACTCAACGTCCAGAGTTAAACCCGTGTGTGGATTCAGCAGTCTGCAAACACTTTCTCTGCAGAGTCCCAAAACAGGCGTTTTCAGCCCATTACCGGCATACGGAAGAAACAGCACTAAGCACAGGGAAATATCTGCTTCTAAATCCAAAACGCAGCTATCTAACAGAACGGTTGTCAATGTGTGCACTCAACTTCCAGAGTTAAACCCGTGTGTGGATTCTGCAGTCTGCAAACACTTTCTCTGCAGAGTCCCAAAACAAGCGTTTTCAGTCCATTACCGGCATATGGAAGAAACAGCAGTAAGCACAGGGAAATATCTGCTTCTAAATCCAAAACGGAGCTATCTAACAGAACGGTTGTCAGTGTGTGCACTCAACTTCCAGAGTTAAACCCGAGTGTGGATTCAGCAGTCTGCAAACACTTTCTCTGCAGAGTCCCAAAACAGGCGTTTTCAGCCCATTACCGGCATATGGAAGAAACAGCAGTAAGCACAGGGAAATATCTGCTTCTAAATCAAAAACGCAGCTCTCTAACAGAACGGTTGTCAATGTGTGCACTCAACTTCCAGAGTTAAACCCGTGTGTGGATTCAGTAATCTGCAAACACTTTCTCTGCAGAGTCCCAAAACAGGCGTTTTCAGCCCATTACCGGCATATGGAAGAAACAGCAGTAAGCGCAGGGAAATATCTGCTTCTAAATCCAAAACGCAGCTATCTAACAGAACGGTTGTCAATGTGTGCACTCAACTTCCAGAGTTAAACCCGTGTGTGGATTCAGCAGTCTGCAGAGACTTTCTCTGCAGAGTCCCAAAACAGGCGTTTTAAGCCCATTACCGGCATATGGAAGAAACGGCAGTAAGCACAGGGAAATATCTGCTTCTAAATACAAAACGCAGCTATCTAACAGAACGGTTGTCAATGTGTGCACTCAACTTCCAGAGTTAAACCCGTGTGTGGATTCAGCAGTCTGCAAACACTTTCTCTGCAGAGTCCCAAAACAGGCGTTTGCAGCCCATTACCGGCATACGGAAGAACAGAAGTAAGCACAGGGAAATATCTGCTTCTAAATCCAAAACGCAGCTATCTAACAGAACGGTTGTCAATTTGTGCACTCAACTTCCAGAGGTAAACCCGTTTGTGGATTCAGCAGTCTGCAAACACTTTCTGTGCAGAGTCCCAAAACAGGCGTTTTCAGCCGATTACCGGCATATGGAAGAAACGGCAGTAAGCACAGGGAAATATCTGCTTCTAAATCCAAAACGCAGCTATCTAACAGAACGGTTGTCAATGTGTGCACTCAGCTTCCAGAGTTAAACCCGTGTGTGTGTTCAGCAGTCTGCAAACACACTCTCTGCAGAGTCCCAAAACAGGCGTTTTCAGCCCATTACCGGCATATGGAAGAAACAGCAGTAAGCACAGGGAAATATCTGCTTCTAAATCCAAAACGCAGCTATCTAACAGAAGGGTTGTCAATGTGTGCACTCAACTTCCAGAGTTAAACCTGTGTGTGGATTCAGCAGTCTGCAAACAGTTTCTCTGCAGAGTCCCAAAACAGGCGTTTTCATCCCATTACCGGCATATGGAAGAACCGGCAGTAAGCACAGGGAAATATCTGCTTCTAAATCCAAAACGCAGCTATCTAACAGAACGGTTGTCAATGTGTGCACTCATCTTCCAGAGTTAAACCCGTGTGTGGATTCTGCAGTCTACAAACACTTTCTCTGCAGAGTCCCAAAACCGGCGTTTTCAACCCCTTACCGGCATATGGAAGAAACAGCAGTATGCACAGGGAAATTTCTGCTTCTAAATCCAAAACGCAGCTATCTAACAGAACGGTTGTCAATGTGTGCACTCAACTTCCAGAGATAAACCCGTGTGTGGATTCAGCAGTCTGCAAACAATTTCTGTGCAGAGTCCCAAAACAGGCGTTTTCAGCCCATTACCGGCATATGGAAGAAACAGCAGTAAGCACAGGGAAATATCTGCTTCTAAATCCAAAACGCAGCTATCTAACATAACGGTTGTCAATATATGTACTCAACTTCCAGAGTTAAACCCGTGTGTGGATTCAGTAGTCTGCAAACACTTTCTCTGCAGAGTCCCAAAACAGGCGTTTTCAGCCCATTACCGGCATATGGAAGAAACAGCAGTAAGCACAGGGAAATATCTGCTTCTAAATCCAAAACGCAGCTATCTAACATAACGGTTGTCAATGTGTGCACTCAACTTCCAGAGTTAAACCCGTGTGTGGTTTCAGCAGTCTGCAAACACCTCTGCAGAGTCCCAGAACAGTCGTTTTCAGCCCATTACCGGCTTATGGAAGAAACAGCAGTAAGCACAGGGAAATATCCGCTTCTAAATCCAAACGCAGCTATCTAACAGAACGGTTGTCAATGTGTGCACTCAACGTCCAGAGTTAAACCCGTGTGTGGATTCAGCAGTCTGCAAACACTTTCTCTGCAGAGTCCCAAAACAGGCGTTTTCAGCCCATTACCGGCATACGGAAGAAACAGCAGTAAGCACAGGGAATTATCTGCTTCTAAATCCAAACGCAACTATCTAACAGAACGGTTGTCAATGTGTGCACTCAACTTCCAGAGTTAAACCCGTGTGTGGATTCAGCAGTCTGCAAACACTTTCTCTGCAGCGTCCCAAAACAGGCGTTTTCAGCCCATTACCGGCATATGGAAGAAGCAGCAGTAAGCACAGGGAAATATCTCCTTCTAAATCCAAAACGCAGCTATCTAACAGAACGGTTGTCAATGTGTTCACTCAATTTCCAGAGTTAAACCCCTGTGTGGATTCAGCAGTCTGCAAACACTTTCTCTGCAGAGTCTCAAAACAGGCGTGCTCAACCGAATACCGGCATATGGAAGAAATGGCAGTAGGCACAAGGAAATATCTGCATCTAAATCCAAAACGGAGCTATCTAACAGAACGGTTGTCAATGTGTGCACTCAACTTCCAGAGTTAAACCCGTGTGTGGATTCAGCAGTCTGCAAACACTTTCTGTGCAGAGTCCCAAAATAGGCGTTTTCAGCCCATTATCGGCATATGGAAGAAACGGCAGTAAGCACAGGGAAATATCTGCTTCTAAATCCAAAACGCAGCTGTCTAACAGAAGGGTTGTGAATGTGTGCACTCAACTTCCAGAGTTATACCCGTGTGTGGATTCAGCAGTCTGCAAACAATTTCTCTGCAGAGTCCCAAAACAGGCGTTTTCAGCCCGTTACCGGCATATGGAAGAAACGGCAGAAAGCACAGGGAAATATCTGCTTCTAAATCCAAAACGCAGCTATCTAACAGAACGGTTGTCAGTGTGTGCACTCAACTTCCAGAGTTAAACCCGTGTGTGGATTCTGCAGTCTGCAAACACTTTCTCTGCAGAGTCCCAAAACAGGCGTTTTCAGCCCATTACCGGCAGATGGAAGAAACGGCAGTAAGCAAAGGTAAATATCTGCTTCTAAATCCAAAACGCAGCTATCTAACAGAACGGTTGTCAATGTGTGCACTCAACTTCCAGAGATAAACCCGTGTGTGGATTCAGCAGTCTGCAAACACTTTCTCTGCAGAGTCCCAAAACAGGCGTTTTCAGCCCATTACCGGCATATGGAAGAAACAGCAGTAAGCACAGGGAAATATCTGCTTCTAAATCCAAAACGCAGCTATCTAACAGAAGGGTTGTCAATGTGTGCACTCAACTTCCAGAGTTAAACCCGTGTGTGGATTCAGCAGTCTGCAAACAGTTTCTCTGCAGCGTCCCAAAATAGGCGTTTTCAGCCCATTACCGGCATATGGAAGAAACGGCAGTAAGCAGAGGGAAATATCTGCTTCTAAATCCAAAACGCAGCTGTCTAACAGAACGGTTGTCAATGTGTGCACTCAACTTCCAGAGTTAAACCGGTGTGTGGATTCAGTAGTCTGCAAACACTTTCTGTGCAGAGTCCCAAAACAGGCGTTTTCGGCCCATTACAGGCATATGGTAGAAACAGCAGTAAGCACAGGGAAATATCTGCTTCTAAATCCAAAACGCAGCTATCTAACAGAACGGTTGTCAATGTGTGCACTCAACTTCCAGAGTTAAACCAGTGTGTGGATTCAGCAGTCTGCAAACACTTTCTCTGCAGCGTCCCAAAACAGGCGTTTTAAGCCCATTACCGGCATATGGAAGAAACGGCAGTAAGCTCAGGGAAATATCTGCTTCTAAATACAAAACGCAGCTATCTAACAGAACAGTTGTCAATGTGTGCACTCAACTTCCAGAGTTAAACCCGTGTGTGGATTCATCAGTCTGCAAACACTTTCTCTGCAGAGTCCCAAAACAGGCGTTTGCAGCCCATTACCGGCATACGGAAGAACAGAAGTAAGCACAGGGAAATATCTGCTTCTAAATCCAAAACGCAGCTATCTAACAGAACGGTTGTCAATGTGTGCACTCAAATTTCAGAGGTAAACCCGTTTGTGGATTCAGCAGTCTGCAAAAACTTTCTCTGCAGAGTCCCAAAACAGGCGTTTTCAGCCGATTACCGGCATATGGAAGAAACGGCAGTAAGCACAGGGAAATATCTGCTTGTAAATCCAAAACCCAGCTATCTAACAGAACGGTTGTCAATGTGTGCACTCAGCTTCCAGAGTGAAACCCGTGTGTGTGTTCAGCAGTCTGCAAACACATTCTCTGCAGAGTCCCAAAACAGGCGTTTTCAGCCCATTACCGGCATATGGAAGAAACAGCAGTAAGCACAGGGAAATATCTGCTTCTAATTCCAAAACGCAGCTATCTAACAGAAGTGTTGTCAATGTGTACACTCAACTTCCAGAGTTAAACCCGTGTGTGGATTTAGCAGTCTGCAAACAGTTTCTCTGCAGAGTCCCAAAACAGGCGTTTTCATCCCATTACCGGCATATGGAAGAAACGGCAGTAAGCACAGGGAAATATCTGCTTCTAAATCCAAAACGCAGCTATCTAACAGAACGGTTGTCAATGTGTGCACTCAACTTCCAGAGTTAAACCCGTGTGTGGATTCAGCAGTCTGCAAACAGTTTCTCTGCAGAGTCCCAAAACTGGCGTTTTCAACCCCTTACCGGCATATGGAAGAAACAGCAGTATGCACAGGGAAATTTCTCCTTCTAAATCCAAAACACAGCTATCTAACAGAACGGTTGTCAATGTGTGCACTCAACTTCCAGAGATAAACCCGTGTGTGGATTCAGCAGTCTGCAAACAATTTCTGTGCAGAGTCCCAAAACAGGCGTTTTCAGCCCATTACCGGCATATGGAAGAAACAGCAGTAAGCACAGGGAAATATCTGCTTCTAAATCCAAAACGCAGCTATCTAACATAACGGTCGTCAATGTGTGCACTCAACTTCCAGAGTTAAACCTGTGTGTGGATTCAGTAGTCTGCAAACACTTTCTCTGCAGAGTCCCAAAACAGGCGTTTTCAGCCCATTACCGGCATATGGAAGAAACAGCAGTAAGCACAGGGAAATATCTGCTTCTAAATCCAAAACGCAGCAGTCTAACATAACGGTTGTCAATGTGTGCACTCAACTTCCAGAGTTAAACCCGTGTGTGGTTTCAGCAGTCTGCAAACACCTCTGCAGAGTCCCAGAACAGGCGTTTTCAGCCCATTACCGGCTTATGGAAGAAACAGCAGTAAGCACAGGGAAATATCCGCTTCTAAATCCAAACGCAGCTATCGAACAGAACGGTTGTCAATGTGTGCACTCAACGTCCAGAGTTAAACCCGTGTGTGGATTCAGCAGTCTGCAGAGACTTTCTCTGCAGAGTCCCAAAACAGGCGTTTTCAGCCCATTACCGGCATACGGAAGAAACAGCAGTAAGCACAGGGAAATATCTGCTTCTAAATCCAAACGCAACTATCTAACAGAACGGTTGTCAATGTGTGCACTCAACTTCCAGAGTTAAACCCGTGTGTGGATTCAGCAGTCTGCAAACACTTTCTCTGCAGCGTCACAAAACAGGCGTTTTCAGCCCATTACCGGCATATGGAAGAAGCAGCAGTAAGCACAGGGAAATATCTCCTTCTAAATCCAAAACGCAGCTATCTAACAGAACGGTTGTCAATGTGTTCACTCAATTTCCAGAGTTAACCCCTGTGTGGATTCAGCAGTCTGCAAACACTTTCTCTGCAGAGTCTCAAAACAGGCGTGCTCAACCGAATACCGGCATATGGAAGAAATGGCAGTAGGCACAAGGAAATATCTGCATCTAAATCCAAAACGCAGCTATCTAACAGAACGGTTGTCAGTGTGTGCACTCAACTTCCAGAGTTAAACCCGTGTGTGGATTCTGCAGTCTGCAAACACTTTCTCTGCAGAGTCCCAAAACAGGCGTTTTCAGCCCATTACCGGCAGATGGAAGAAACGGCAGTAAGCAAAGGGAAATATCTGCTTCTAAATCCAAAACGCAGCTGTCTAACAGAACGGTTGTCAATGTGTGCACTCAACTTCCAGAGTTAAACCGGTGTGTGGATTCAGTAGTCTGCAAACACTTTCTGTGCAGAGTCCCAAAACAGGCGTTTTCGGCCCATTTCAGGCATATGGTAGAAACAGCAGTAAGCACAGGGAAATATCTGCTTCTAAATCCAAAACGCAGCTATCTAACAGAACGGTTGTCAATGTGTGCACTCAACTTCCAGAGTTAAACCCGTGTGTGGATTCAGCAGTCTGCAAACACTTTCTCTGCAGCGTCCCAAAACAGGCGTTTTAAGCCCATTACCGGCATATGGAAGAAACGGCAGTAAGCTCAGGGAAATATCTGCCTCTAAATACAAAACGCAGTTATCTAACAGAACAGTTGTCAATGTGTGCACTCAACTTCCAGAGTTAAACCCGTGTGTGGATTCAGCAGTCTGCAAACACTTTCTCTGCAGAGTCCCAAAACAGGCGTTTGCAGCCCATTACCGGCATACGGAAGAACAGAAGTAAGCACAGGGAAATATCTGCTTCTAAATCCAAAACGCAGCTATCTAACAGAACGGTTGTCAATGTGTGCACTCAAATTTCAGAGGTAAACCCGTTTGTGGATTCAGCAGTCTGCAAAAACTTTCTCTGCAGAGTCCCAAAACAGGCGTTTTCAGCCGATTACCGGCATATGGAAGAAACGGCAGTAAGCACAGGGAAATATCTGCTTGTAAATCCAAAACCCAGCTATCTAACAGAACGGTTGTCAATGTGTGCACTCAGCTTCCAGAGTGAAACCCGTGTGTGTGTTCAGCAGTCTGCAAACACATTCTCTGCAGAGTCCCAAAACAGGCGTTTTCAGCCCATTACCGGCATATGGAAGAAACGGCAGTAAGCACAGGGAAATATCTGCTTCTAATTCCAAAACGCAGCTATCTAACAGAAGGGTTGTCAATGTGTACACTCAACTTCCAGAGTTAAACCCGTGTGTGGATTTAGCAGTCTGCAAACAGTTTCTCTGCAGAGTCCCAAAACAGGCGTTTTCATCCCATTACCGGCATATGGAAGAAACGGCAGTAAGCACAGGGAAATATCTGCTTCTAAATCCAAAACGCAGCTATCTAACAGAACGGTTGTCAATGTGTGCACTCAACTTCCAGAGTTAAACCCGTGTGTGGATTCAGCAGTCTGCAAACACTTTCTCTGCAGAGTCCCAAAGCTGGCGTTTTCAACCCCTTACCGGCATATGGAAGAAACAGCAGTATGCACAGGGAAATTTCTCCTTCTAAATCCAAAACGCAGCTATCTAACAGAACGGTTGTCAATGTGTGCACTCAACTTCCAGAGATAAACCCGTTTGTGGATTCAGCAGTCTGCAAACAATTTCTGTGCAGAGTCCCAAAACAGGCGTTTTCATCCCATTACCGGCATATGGAAGAAACAGCAGTAAGCACAGGGAAATATCTGCTTCTAAATCCAAAACGCAGCTATCTAACATAACGGTCGTCAATGTGAGCACTCAACTTCCAGAGTTAAACCCGTGTGTGGATTCAGTAGTCTGCAAACACTTTCTCTGCAGAGTCCCAAAACAGGCGTTTTCAGCCCATTACCGGCATATGGAAGAAACAGCAGAAAGCACAGGGAAATATCTGCTTCTAAATCCAAAACGCAGCAATCTAACATATCGGTTGTCAATGTGTGCACTCAACTTCCAGAGTTAAACCCGTGTGTGGATTCAGCAGTCTGCAAACACCTCTGCAGAGTCCCAGAACAGGCGTTTTCAGCCCACTACCGGCTTATGGAAGAAACAGCAGTAAGCACAGGGAAATATCCGCTTCTAAATCCAAACGCAGCTATCTAACAGAACGGTTGTCAGTGTGTGCACTCAACTTCCAGAGTTAAACCCGTGTGTGGATTCTGCAGTCTGCAAACACTTTCTCTGCAGAGTCCCAAAATAGGCGTTTTCAGCCCATTACCGGCATATGGAAGAAACGGCAGTAAGCACAGGGAAATATCCGCTTCTAAATCCAAAACGCAGCTGTCTAACAGAACGGTTGTCAATGTGTGCACTCAACTTCCAGAGTTAAACCGGTGTGTGCATTCAGTAGTCTGCAAACACTTTCTGTGCAGAGTCCCAAAACAGGCGTTTTCAGCCCATTTCCGGCATATGGAAGAAACAGCAGTAAGCACAGGGAAATATCTGCTTCTAAATCCAAAACGCAGCTATCTAACAGAACGGTTGTGATTGTGTGCACTCAACTTCCAGAGTTATACCCGTGTGTGGATTCAGCAGTCTGCAAACAATTTCTCTGCAGAGTCCCAAAACAGGCGTTTTCAGCCCGTTACCGGCATATGGAAGAAACGGCAGAAAGCACAGGGAAATATCTGCTTCTAAATCCAAAACGCAGCTATCTAACAGAACGGTTGTCAGTGTGTGCACTCAACTTCCAGAGTTAAACCCGTGTGTGGATTCTGCAGTCTGCAAACACTTTCTCTGCAGAGTCCCAAAACAGGCGTTTTCAGCCCATTACCGGCAGATGGAAGAAACGGCAGTAAGCACAGGAAAATATCTGCTTCTATATCCAAAACGTAGCTATCTAACAGAACGGTTGTGATTGTGTGCACTCAACTTCCAGAGTTATACCCGTGTGTGGATTCAGCAGTCTGCAAACAATTTCTCTGCAGAGTCCCAAAACAGGCGTTTTCAGCCTGTTACCGGCATATGGAAGAAACGGCAGAAAGCACAGGGAAATATCTGCTTCTAAATCCAAAACGCAGCTATCTAACAGAACGGTTGTCAGTGTGTGCACTCAACTTCCAGAGTTAAACCCGTGTGTGGATTCTGCAGTCTGCAAACACTTTCTCTGCAGAGTCCCAAAACAGGCGTTTTCAGCCCATTACCGGCAGATGGAAGAAACGGCAGTAAGCACAGGAAAATATCTGCTTCTATATCCAAAACGTAGCTATCTAACAGAACGGTTGTCAATGTGTGCCCTCAACTTCCAGAGTTAAACCCGTGTGTGGACTCAGCAGTCTGCAAACACTTTCTCTGCAGAGTCCCAAAACAGGCGTTTTCAGCCCATTACCGGCATATGGAAGAAACAGCAGTAAGCACAGGGAAATATCTGCTTCTAAATCCAAAACGCAGCTATCTAACAGAACGGTTGTCAATGTGTGCACTCAACTTCCAGAGTTAAACCCGTGTGTGGATTCAGCAGTCTGCAAACACTTTCTCTGCAGAGTCTCAAAACAGGCGTTTTCAGCCCATTACCGGCATATGGAAGAAACAGCAGTAAGCACAGGGAAATATCTGCTTCTAAATCCAAAACGCAGCTATCTAACAGAACGGTTGTCAATGTGTGCACTCAACTTCCAGAGTTAAACCCGTGTGTGGATTCAGCAGTCTGCAAACACTTTCTGTGCAGAGTCCCAAAACAGGCGTTTTCAGCCCATTACCGGCATATGGAAGAAATGGCAGTAAGCACAGGGAAATATCTGCTTCTAAATCCAAAACGCAGCTATCTAACAGAACGGTTGTCAATGTGTGCACTCAGCTTCCAGAGTTAAACCCGTGTGTGTGTTCAGCAGTCTGCAAACACATTCTCTGCAGAGTCCCAAAACAGGCGTTTTCAGCCCATTACCGGCATATGGAAGAAACAGCAGTAAGCACAGGGAAATATCTGCTTCTAAATCCAAAACGCAGCTATCTAACAGAAGGGTTGTCAATGTGTGCACTCAACTTCCAGAGTTAAACCCGTGTGTGGATTCAGCAGTCTGCAAACAGTTTCTCTGCAGAGTCCCAAAACAGGCGTTTTCATCCCATTACCGGCATATGGAAGAAACGGCAGTAAGCACAGGGAAATATCTGCTTCTAAATCCAAAAGGCAGCTATCTAACAGAACGGTTGTCAATGTGTGCACTCAACTTCCAGAGTTAAACCCGTGTGTGGATTCAGCAGTCTGCAAACACTTTCTCTGCAGAGTCCCAAAACCGGCGTTTTCAACCCCTTACCGGCATATGGAAGAAACAGCAGTATGCACAGGGAAATTTCTGCTTCTAAATCCAAAACGCAGCTATCTAACAGAACGGTTGTCAATGTGTGCACTCAACTTCCAGAGATAAACCCGTGTGTGGATTCAGCAGTCTGCAAACAATTTCTGTGCAGAGTCCCAAAACAGGCGTTTTCAGCCCATTACCGGCATATGGAAGAAACAGCAGTAAGCACAGGGAAATATCTGCTTCTAAATCCAAAACGCAGCTATCTAACATAACCGTTGTCAATCTGTGCACTCAACTTCCAGAGTTAAACCCGTGTGTGGATTCAGTAGTCTGCAAACACTTTCTCTGCAGAGTCCCAAAACAGGCGTTTTCAGCCCATTACCGGCATATGGAAGAAACAGCAGTAAGCTCAGGGAAATATCTGCTTCTAAATCCAAAACGCAACTAGCTAACAGAACGGTTGTCAATGTGTGCACTCAACTTCCAGAGTTAAACCCGTGTGTGGATTCAGCAGTCTGCAAACACTTTCTCTGCAGCGTCCCAAAACAGGCGTTTTCAGCCCATTACCGGCATATGGAAGAAACAGCAGTAAGCACATGGAAATATCTCCTTCTAAATCCAAAACGCAGGTATCTAACAGAACAGTTGTCAATGTGTGCACTCAATTTCCAGAGTTAAACCCGTGTGTGGATTCAGCAGTCTGCAAACACTTTCTCTGCAGAGTCTCAAAACAGGCGAGTTCAACCCAATACCGGCATATGGAAGAAACGGCAGTAGGCACAAGGAAATATCTGCTTCTAAATCCAAAACGGAGCTATCTAACAGAACGGTTGTCAATGTGTGCACTCAACTTCCAGAGTTAAACCCGTGTGTGGATTCAGCAGTCTGCAAACACTTTCTGTGCACAGTCCCAAAATAGGCGTTTTCAGCCCATTACCGGCATATGGAAGAAATGGCAGTAAGCACAGGGAAATATCTGCTTGTAAATCCAAAACGCAGCTATCTAACAGAACGGTTGTCAATGTGTGCACTCAGCTTCCAGAGTTAAACCCGTGTGTGTGTTCAGCAGTCTGCAAACACATTCTCTGCAGAGTCCCAAAACAGGCGTTTTCAGCCCATTACCGGAATATGGAAGAAACAGCAGTAAGCACAGGGAAATATCTGCTTCTAAATCCAAAACGCAGCTATTTAACAGAAGGGTTGTCAATGTGTGCACTCAACTTCCAGAGTTAAACCCGTGTGTGGATTCAGCAGTCTGCAAACAGTTTCTCTGCAGAGTTCCAAAACAGGCGTTTTCATCCCGTTACCGGCATATGGAAGAAACGGCAGTAAGTACAGGGAAATATCTGCTTCTAAATCCAAAACGCAGCTATCTAACAGAAAGGTTGTCAATGTGTGCACTCAACTTCCAGAGATAAACCCGTTTGTGCATTCAGCAGTCTGCAAACACTTTCTCTGCAGAGTCCCAAAACAGGCGTTTTCAGCCCATTAGCGGCATATGGAAGAAACAGCAGTAAGCACAGGGAAATATCTGCTTCTAAATCCAAAACGCAGCTATCTAACAGAACGGTTGTCAATATGAGCACTCAACTTCCAGAGTAAACCCGTGTGTGGATTCAGCAGTCTGCAAACACTTTCTCTGCAGAGTCTCAAAACAGGCGTTTTCAGCCCATTACCGGCATATGGAAGAAACAGCAGTAAGCACAGGGAAATATCTGCTTCTAAATCCAAAACGCAGCTATCTAACAGAACGGTTGTCAATGTGTGCACTCAACTTCCAGAGTTAAACCCGTGTGTGGATTCAGCAGTCTGCAAACACTTTCTCTGCAGAGTCCCAAAACCGGCGTTTTCAGCCCATTACCGGCATACGGAAGAAACAGCAGTAAGCACAGGGAAATATCTGCTTCTAAATCCAAAACGCAACTATCTAACAGAACGGTTGTCAATGTGTGCACTCAACTTCCAGAGTTAAACCCGTGTGTGGATTCAGCAGTCTGCAAACACTTTCTCTGCAGCGTCCCAAAACAGGCGTTTTCAGCCCTTTACCGGCATATGGAAGAAACAGCAGTAAGCACATGAAAATATCTCCTTCTAAATCCAAAACGCAGGTATCTAACAGAACGGTTGTCAATGTGTGCACTCAATTTCCAGAATTAAACCCGTGTGTGGATTCAGCAGTCTGCAAACACTTTCTCTGCAGAGTCTCAAAACAGGCGAGTTCAACCCAATACCGGCATACGGAAGAAACGGCAGTAGGCACAAGGAAATATCTGCTTCTAAATCCAAAACGGAGCTATCTAACAGAACGGTTGTCAATGTGTGCACTCAACTTCCAGAGTTAAACCCGTGTGTGGATTCAGCAGTCTGCAAACACTTTCTGTGCACAGTCCCAAAATAGGCGTTTTCAGCCCATTACCGGCATATGGAAGAAATGGCAGTAAGCACAGGGAAATATCTGCTTCTAAATCCAAAACGCAGCTATCTAACAGAACGGTTGTCAATGTGTGCACTCAGCTTCCAGAGTTAAACCCGTGTGTGTGTTCAGCAGTCTGCAAACACTTTCTGTGCACAGTCCCAAAATAGGCGTTTTCAGCCCATTACCGGCATATGGAAGAAATGGCAGTAAGCACAGGGAAATATCTGCTTCTAAATCCAAAACGCAGCTATCTAACAGAACGGTTGTCAATGTGTGCACTCAACTTCCAGAATTAAACCCGTGTGTGGATTCAGCAGTCTGCAAACACTTTCTCTGCTGAGTCCCAAAACCGGCGTTTTCAACCCCTTACCGGCATATGGAAGAAACAGCAGTATGCACAGGGAAATTTCTGCTTCTAAATCCAAAACGCAGCTATCTAACAGAACGGTTGTCAATGTGTGCACTCAACTTCCAGAGATAAAGCCCTGTGTGGATTCAGCAGTCTGCAAACAATTTCTGTGCAGAGTCCCAAAACAGGCGTTTTCAGCCCATTACCGGCATATGGAAGAAACAGCAGTAAGCACAGGGAAATATCTGCTTCTAAATCCAAAACGCAGCTATCTAACATAACGGTTGTCAATCTGTGCACTCAACTTCCAGAGTTAAACCCGTGTTTGGATTCAGTAGTCTGCAAACACTTTCTCTGCAGAGTCCCAAAACAGACGTTTTCAGCCCATTACCGGCATATGGAAGAAACAGCAGTAAGCACAGGGAAATATCTGCTTCTAAATCCAAAACGCAGCTATCTAACATAACGGTTGTCAATGTGTGCACTCAACTTCCAGAGTTAAACCCGTGTGTGGTTTCAGCAGTCTGCAAACACCTCTGCAGAGTCCCAGAACAGGCGTTTTCAGCCCATTACCGGCTTATGGAAGAAACAGCAGTAAGCACAGGGAAATATCCGCTTCTAAATCCAAACGCAGCTATCTAACAGAACGGTTGTCAATGTGTGCACTCAACGTCCAGAGTTAAACCCGTGTGTGGATTCAGCAGTCTGCAAACACTTTCTCTGCAGAGTCCCAAAACAGGCGTTTTCAGCCCATTACCGGCATATGGAAGAAACAGCAGTAAGCACAGGGAAATATCTGCTTCTGAATCCAAAACGCAGCTATCTAACATAACGGTTGTCAATGTGTGCACTCAACTTCCAGAGTTAAACCCGTGTGTGGTTTCAGCAGTCTGCAAACACCTCTGCAGAGTCCCAGAACAGGCGTTTTCAGCCCATTACAGGCTTATGGAAGAAACAGCAGTAAGCACAGGGAAATATCCGCTTCTAAATCCAAACGCAGCTATCTAACAGAACGGTTGTCAATGTGTGCACTCAACGTCCAGAGTTAAACCCGTGTGTGGATTCAGCAGTCTGCAAACACTTTCTCTGCAGAGTCCCAAAACAGGCGTTTTCAGCCCATTACCGGCATACGGAAGAAACAGCAGTAAGCACAGGGAAATATCTGCTTCTAAATCCAAAACGCAACTATCTAACAGAATGGTTGTCAATGTGTGCACTCAACTTCCAGAGTTAAACCCGTGTGTGGATTCAGCAGTCTGCAAACACTTTCTCTGCAGCGTCCCAAAACAGGCGTTTTCAGCCCATTACCGGCATATGGAAGAAGCAGCAGTAAGCACAGGGAAATATCTCCTTCTACAACCAAAACGCAGCTATCTAACAGAACGGTTGTCAATGTGTTCACTCAATTTCCAGAGTTAAACCCCTGTGTGGAGTCAGCAGTCTGCAAACACTTTCTCTGCAGAGTCTCAAAACAGGCGTGCTCAACCGAATACCGGCATATTGAAGAAACAGCAGTATGCACAGGGAAATTTCTGCTTCTAAATCCAAAACGCAGCTATCTAACAGAACGGTTGTCAATGTGTGCACTCAACTTCCAGAGATAAACCCGTGTGTGGATTCAGCAGTCTGCAAACAATTTCTGTGCAGAGTCCCAAAACAGGCGTTTTCAGCCCATTACCGGCATATGGAAGAAACAGCAGTAAGCACAGGGAAATATCTGCTTCTAAATCCAAAACGCAGCTATCTAACATAACCGTTGTCAATCTGTGCACTCAACTTCCAGAGTTAAACCCGTGTGTGGATTCAGTAGTCTGCAAACACTTTCTCTGCAGAGTCCCAAAACAGGCGTTTTCAGCCCATTACCGGCATATGGAAGAAACAGCAGTAAGCTCAGGGAAATATCTGCTTCTAAATCCAAAACGCAACTAGCTAACAGAACGGTTGTCAATGTGTGCACTCAACTTCCAGAGTTAAACCCGTGTGTGGATTCAGCAGTCTGCAAACACTTTCTCTGCAGCGTCCCAAAACAGGCGTTTTCAGCCCATTACCGGCATATGGAAGAAACAGCAGTAAGCACATGGAAATATCTCCTTCTAAATCCAAAACGCAGGTATCTAACAGAACAGTTGTCAATGTGTGCACTCAATTTCCAGAGTTAAAGCCGTGTGTGGATTCAGCAGTCTGCAAACACTTTCTCTGCAGAGTCTCAAAACAGGCGAGTTCAACCCAATACCGGCATATGGAAGAAACGGCAGTAGGCACAAGGAAATATCTGCTTCTAAATCCAAAACGGAGCTATCTAACAGAACGGTTGTCAATGTGTGCACTCAACGTCCAGAGTTAAACCCGTGTGTGGATTCAGCAGTCTGCAAACACTTTCTCTGCAGAGTCCCAAAACAGGCGTTTTCAGCCCATTACCGGCATACGGAAGAAACAGCAGTAAGCACAGGGAAATATCTGCTTCTAAATCCAAAACGCAACTATCTAACAGAATGGTTGTCAATGTGTGCACTCAACTTCCAGAGTTAAACCCGTGTGTGGATTCAGCAGTCTGCAAACACTTTCTCTGCAGCGTCCCAAAACAGGCGTTTTCAGCCCATTACCGGCATATGGAAGAAGCAGCAGTAAGCACAGGGAAATATCTCCTTCTACAACCAAAACGCAGCTATCTAACAGAACGGTTGTCAATGTGTTCACTCAATTTCCAGAGTTAAACCCCTGTGTGGAGTCAGCAGTCTGCAAACACTTTCTCTGCAGAGTCTCAAAACAGGCGTGCTCAACCGAATACCGGCATATGGAAGAAACAGCAGTATGCACAGGGAAATTTCTGCTTCTAAATCCAAAACGCAGCTATCTAACAGAACGGTTGTCAATGTGTGCACTCAACTTCCAGAGATAAACCCGTGTGTGGATTCAGCAGTCTGCAAACAATTTCTGTGCAGAGTCCCAAAACAGGCGTTTTCAGCCCATTACCGGCATATGGAAGAAACAGCAGTAAGCACAGGGAAATATCTGCTTCTAAATCCAAAACGCAGCTATCTAACATAACCGTTGTCAATCTGTGCACTCAACTTCCAGAGTTAAACCCGTGTGTGGATTCAGTAGTCTGCAAACACTTTCTCTGCAGAGTCCCAAAACAGGCGTTTTCAGCCCATTACCAGCATATGGAAGAAACAGCAGTAAGCTCAGGGAAATATCTGCTTCTAAATCCAAAACGCAACCAGCTAACAGAACGGTTGTCAATGTGTGCACTCAACTTCCAGAGTTAAACCCGTGTGTGGATTCAGCAGTCTGCAAACACTTTCTCTGCAGCGTCCCAAAACAGGCGTTTTCAGCCCATTACCGGCATATGGAAGAAACAGCAGTAAGCACATGGAAATATCTCCTTCTAAATCCAAAACGCAGGTATCTAACAGAACAGTTGTCAATGTGTGCACTCAATTTCCAGAGTTAAACCCGTGTGTGGATTCAGCAGTCTGCAAACACTTTCTCTGCAGAGTCTCAAAACAGGCGAGTTCAACCCAATACCGGCATATGGAAGAAACGGCAGTAGGCACAAGGAAATATCTGCTTCTAAATCCAAAACGGAGCTATCTAACAGAACGGTTGTCAATGTGTGCACTCAACTTCCAGAGTTAAACCCGTGTGTGGATTCAGCAGTCTGCAAACACTTTCTGTGCACAGTCCCAAAATAGGCGTTTTCAGCCCATTACCGGCATATGGAAGAAATGGCAGTAAGCACAGGGAAATATCTGCTTGTAAATCCAAAACGCAGCTATCTAACAGAACGGTTGTCAATGTGTGCACTCAGCTTCCAGAGTTAAACCCGTGTGTGTGTTCAGCAGTCTGCAAACACATTCTCTGCAGAGTCCCAAAACAGGCGTTTTCAGCCCATTACCGGCATATGGAAGAAACAGCAGTAAGCACAGGGAAATATCTGCTTCTAAATCCAAAACGCAGCTATTTAACAGAAGGGTTGTCAATGTGTGCACTCAACTTCCAGAGTTAAACCCGTGTGTGCATTCAGCAGTCTGCAAACAGTTTCTCTGCAGAGTTCCAAAACAGGCGTTTTCATCCCGTTACCGGCATATGGAAGAAACGGCAGTAAGCACAGGGAAATATCTGCTTCTAAATCCAAAACACAGCTATCTAACAGAACGGTTGTCAATGTGTGCACTCAACTTCCAGAGTTAAACCCGTGTGTGGATTCAGCAGTCTGCAAACACTTTCTCTGCAGAGTCCCAAAACCGGCGTTTTCAACCCCTTACCGGCATATGGAAGAAACAGCAGTATGCACAGGGAAATTTCTGCTTCTAAATCCAAAACGCAGCTATCTAACAGAACGGTTGTCAATGTGTGCACTCAACTTCCAGAGATAAACCCGTGTGTGGATTCAGCAGTCTGCAAACAGTTTCTGTGCAGAGTCCCAAAACAGGCGTTTTCAGCCCATTACCGGCATATGGAAGAAACAGCAGTAAGCACAGGGAAATATCTGCTTCTAAATCCAAAACGCAGCTATCTAACAGAAGGGTTGTGAATGTGTGCACTCAACTTCCAGAGTTATACCCGTGTGTGGATTCAGCAGTCTGCAAACAATTTCTCTGCAGAGTCCCAAAACAGGCGTTTTCAGCCCGTTAACGGCATATGGAAGAATCGGCAGAAAGCACAGGGAAATATCTGCTTCTAAATCCAAAACGCAGCTATTTAACAGAACGGTTGTCAGTGTGTGCACTCAACTTCCAGAGTTAAACCCGTGTGTGGATTCTGCAGTCTGCAAACACTTTCTCTGCAGAGTCCCAAAACAGGCGTTTTCAGCCCATTACCGGCAGATGGAAGAAACGGCAGTAAGCACAGGGAAATATCTGCTTCTAAATCCAAAACGCAGCTATCTAACAGAACGGTTGTCAATGTGTGCACTCAACTTCCAGAGATAAACCCGTGTGTGGATTCAGCAGTCTGCAAACACTTTCTCTGCAGAGTCCCAAAACAGGCGTTTTCAGCCCATTACCGGCATATGGAAGAAACAGCAGTAAGCACAGGGAAATATCTGCTTCTAAATCCAAAACGCAGCTATCTAACAGAACGGTTGTCAATATGTGCACTCAACTTCCAGAGTAAACCCGTGTGTGGATTCAGCAGTCTGCAAACACTTTCTCTGCAGAGTCTCAAAACAGGCGTTTTCAGCCCATTACCGGCATATGGAAGAAACGGCAGTAAGCACAGGGAAATATCTGCTTCTAAATCCAAAACGCAGCTATCTAACAGAACGGTTGCCAATGTGTGCACACAACTTCCAGAGTTAAACCCGTGTGTGGATTCAGCAGTCTGCAAACACTTTCTCTGCAGAGTCCCAAAACCGGCGTTTTCAGCCCATTACCGGCATACGAAAGAAACAGCAGTAAGCACAGGGAAATATCTGCTTCTAAATCCAAAACGCAACTATCTAACAGAACGGTTGTCAATGTGTGCACTCAACTTCCGGAGTTAAACCCGTGTGTGGATTCAGCAGTCTGCAAACACTTTCTCTGCAGCGTCCCAAAACAGGCGTTTTCAGCCCTTTACCGGCATATGGAAGAAACAGCAGTAAGCACATGGAAATATCTCCTTCTAAATCCAAAACGCAGGTATCTAACAGAACGGTTGTCAATGTGTGCACTCAATTTCCAGAATTAAACCCGTGTGTGGATTCAGCAGTCTGCAAACACTTTCTCTGCAGAGTCTCAAAACAGGCGAGTTCAACCCAATACCGGCATACGGAAGAAACGGCAGTAGGCACAAGGAAATATCTGCTTCTAAATCCAAAACGGAGCTATCTAACAGAACGGTTGTCAATGTGTGCACTCAACTTCCAGAGTTAAACCCGTGTGTGGATTCAGCAGTCTGCAAACACTTTCTGTGCACAGTCCCAAAATAGGCGTTTTCAGCCCATTACCAGCATATGGAAGAAATGGCAGTAAGCACAGGGAAATATCTGCTTCTAAATCCAAAACGCAGCTATCTAACAGAACGGTTGTCAATGTGTGCACTCAGCTTCCAGAGTTAAACCCGTGTGTGTGTTCAGCAGTCTGCAAACACATTCTCTGCAGAGTCCCAAAACAGGCGTTTTCAGCCCATTACCGGCATATGGAAGAAACAGCAGTAAGCACAGGGAAATATCTGCTTCTAAATCCAAAACGCAGCTATCTAACAGAACGGTTGTCAATGTGTGCACTCAACTTCCAGAGTTAAACCCGTGTGTGGATTCAGCAGTCTGCAAATAGTTTCTCTGCAGAGTCCCAAAACAGGCGTTTTCATCCCATTACCGGCATATGGAAGAAACGGCAGTAAGCACAGGGAAATAACTGCTTCTAAATCCAAAACGCAGCTATCTAACAGAACGGTTGTCAATGTGTGCACTCAACTTCCAGAATTAAACCCGTGTGTGGATTCAGCAGTCTGCAAACACTTTCTCTGCTGAGTCCCAAAACCGGCGTTTTCAACCCCTTACCGGCATATGGAAGAAACAGCAGTATGCACAGGGAAATTTCTGCTTCTAAATCCAAAACGCAGCTATCTAACAGAACGGTTGTCAATGTGTGCACTCAACTTCCAGAGATAAACCCCTGTGTGGATTCAGCAGTCTGCAAACAATTTCTGTGCAGAGTCCCAAAACAGGCGTTTTCAGCCCATTACCGGCATATGGAAGAAACAGCAGTAAGCACAGGGAAATATCTGCTTCTAAATCCAAAACGCAGCTATCTAACATAACGGTTGTCAATCTGTGCACTCAACTTCCAGAGTTAAACCCGTGTTTGGATTCAGTAGTCTGCAAACACTTTCTCTGCAGAGTCCCAAAACAGGCGTTTTCAGTCCATTACCGGCATATGGAAGAAACAGCAGTAAGCACAGGAAAATATCTGCTTCTAAATCCAAAACGCAGCTATCTAACATAACGGTTGTCAATGTGTGCACTCAACTTCCAGAGTTAAACCCGTGTGTGGTTTCAGCAGTCTGCAAACACCTCTGCAGAGTCCCAGAACAGGCGTTTTCAGCCCATTACCGGCTTATGGAAGAAACAGCAGTAAGCACAGGGAAATATCCGCTTCTAAATCCAAACGCAGCTATCTAACAGAACGGTTGTCAATGTGTGCACTCAACGTCCAGAGTTAAACCCGTGTGTGGATTCAGCAGTCTGCAAACACTTTCTCTGCAGAGTCCCAAAACAGGCGTTTTCAGCCCATTACCGGCATATGGAAGAAACAGCAGTAAGCACAGGGAAATATCTGCTTCTAAATCCAAAACGCAGCTATCTAACATAACGGTTGTCAATGTGTGCACTCAACTTCCAGAGTTAAACCCGTGTGTGGTTTCAGCAGTCTGCAAACACCTCTGCAGAGTCCCAGAACAGGCGTTTTCAGCCCATTACCGGCTTATGGAAGAAACAGCAGTAAGCACAGGGAAATATCCGCTTCTAAATCCAAACGCAGCTATCTAACAGAACGGTTGTCAATGTGTGCACTCAACGTCCAGAGTTAAACCCGTGTGTGGATTCAGCAGTCTGCAAACACTTTCTCTGCAGAGTCCCAAAACAGGCGTTTTCAGCCCATTACCGGCATACGGAAGAAACAGCAGTAAGCACAGGGAAATATCTGCTTCTAAATCCAAAACGCAACTATCTAACAGAATGGTTGTCAATGTGTGCACTCAACTTCCAGAGTTAAAACCGTGTGTGGATTCAGCAGTCTGCAAACACTTTCTCTGCAGCGTCCCAAAACAGGCGTTTTCAGCCCATTACCGGCATATGGAAGAAGCAGCAGTAAGCACAGGGAAATATCTCCTTCTACAACCAAAACGCAGCTATCTAACAGAACGGTTGTCAATGTGTTCACTCAATTTCCAGAGTTAAAACCCTGTGTGGAGTCAGCAGTCTGCAAACACTTTCTCTGCAGAGTCTCAAAACAGGCGTGCTCAACCGAATACCGGCATATGGAAGAAATGGCAGTAGGCACAAGGAAATATCTGCATCTAAATCCAAAACGGAGCTCTCTAACAGAACGGTTGTCAATGTGTGCACTCAACTTCCAGAGTTAAACCCGTATGTGGATTCAGCAGTCTGCAAACACTTTCTGTGCAGAGTCCCAAAACAGGCGTTTTCAGCCCATTACCGGCATATGGAAGAAACAGCAGTAAGCACAGGGAAATATCTGCTTCTAAATCCAAAACGCAGCTATCTAACAGAACGGTTGTCAATATGTGCACTCAACTTCCAGAGTAAACCCGTGTGTGGATTCAGCAGTCTGCAAACACTTTCTCTGCAGAGTCTCAAAACAGGCGTTTTCAGCCCATTACCGGCATATGGAAGAAACAGCAGTAAGCACAGGGAAATATCTGCTTCTAAATCCAAAACGCAGCTATCTAACAGAACGGTTGCCAATGTGTGCACACAACTTCCAGAGTTAAACCCTGTGTGGATTCAGCAGTCTGCAAACACTTTCTCTGCAGAGTCCCCAAAACCGGCGTTTTCAGCCCATTACCGGCATACGGAAGAAACAGCAGTAAGCACAGGGAAATATCTGCTTCTAATCCAAAACGCAACTATCTAACAGAACGGTTGTCAATGTGTGCACTCAACTTCCGGAGTTAAACCCGTGTGTGGATTCAGCAGTCTGCAAACACTTTCTCTGCAGCGTCCCAAAACAGGCGTTTTCAGCCCTTTACCGGCATATGGAAGAAACAGCAGTAAGCACATGGAAATATCTCCTTCTAAACCCAAAACGCAGGTATCTAACAGAACGGTTGTCAATGTGTGCACTCAATTTCCAGAATTAAACCCGTGTGTGGATTCAGCAGTCTGCAAACACTTTCTCTGCAGAGTCTCAAAACAGGCGAGTTCAACCCAATACCGGCATACGGAAGAAACGGCAGTAGGCACAAGGAAATATCTGCTTCTAAATCCAAAACGGAGCTATCTAACAGAACGGTTGTCAATGTGTGCACTCAACTTCCAGAGTTAAACCCGTGTGTGGATTCAGCAGTCTGCAAACACTTTCTGTGCACAGTCCCAAAATAGGCGTTTTCAGCCCATTACCAGCATATGGAAGAAATGGCAGTAAGCACAGGGAAATATCTGCTTCTAAATCCAAAACGCAGCTATCTAACAGAACGGTTGTCAATGTGTGCACTCAGCTTCCAGAGTTAAACCCGTGTGTGTGTTCAGCAGTCTGCAAACACATTCTCTGCAGAGTCCCAAAACAGGCGTTTTCAGCCCATTACCGGCATATGGAAGAAACAGCAGTAAGCACAGGGAAATATCTGCTTCTAAATCCAAAACGCAGCTATCTAACAGAACGGTTGTCAATGTGTGCACTCAACTTCCAGAGTTAAACCCGTGTGTGGATTCAGCAGTCTGCAAATAGTTTCTCTGCAGAGTCCCAAAACAGGCGTTTTCATCCCATTACCGGCATATGGAAGAAACGGCAGTAAGCACAGGGAAATAACTGCTTCTAAATCCAAAACGCAGCTATCTAACAGAACGGTTGTCAATGTGTGCACTCAACTTCCAGAATTAAACCCGTGTGTGGATTCAGCAGTCTGCAAACACTTTCTCTGCTGAGTCCCAAAACCGGCGTTTTCAACCCCTTACCGGCATATGGAAGAAACAGCAGTATGCACAGGGAAATTTCTGCTTCTAAATCCAAAACGCAGCTATCTAACAGAACGGTTGTCAATGTGTGCACTCAACTTCCAGAGATAAACCCCTGTGTGGATTCAGCAGTCTGCAAACAATTTCTGTGCAGAGTCCCCAAAACAGGCGTTTTCAGCCCATTACCGGCATATGGAAGAAACAGCAGTAAGCACAGGGAAATATCTGCTTCTAAATCCAAAACGCAGCTATCTAACATAACGGTTGTCAATCTGTGCACTCAACTTCCATAGTTAAACCCGTGTTTGGATTCACTAGTCTGCAAACACTTTCTCTCCAGAGTCCCAAAACAGGCGTTTTCAGCCCATTACCGGCATATGGAAGAAACAGCAGTAAGCACAGGAAAATATCTGCTTCTAAATCCAAAACGCAGCTATCTAACATAACGGTTGTCAATGTGTGCACTCAACTTCCAGAGTTAAACCCGTGTGTGGTTTCAGCAGTCTGCAAACACCTCTGCAGAGTCCCAGAACAGGCGTTTTCAGCCCATTACCGGCTTATGGAAGAAACAGCAGTAAGCACAGGGAAATATCCGCTTCTAAATCCAAACGCAGCTATCTAACAGAACGGTTGTCAATGTGTGCCCTCAACGTCCAGAGTTAAACCCGTGTGTGGATTCAGCAGTCTGCAAACACTTTCTCTGCAGAGTCCCAAACAGGCGTTTTCAGCCCATTACCGGCATATGGAAGAAACAGCAGTAAGCACAGGGAAATATCTGCTTCTAAATCCAAAACGCAGCTATCTAACATAACGGTTGTCAATGTGTGCACTCAACTTCCAGAGTTAAACCCGTGTGTGGTTTCAGCAGTCTGCAAACACCTCTGCAGAGTCCCAGAACAGGCGTTTTCAGCCCATTACCGGCTTATGGAAGAAACAGCAGTAAGCACAGGGAAATATCCGCTTCTAAATCCAAACGCAGCTATCTAACAGAACGGTTGTCAATGTGTGCACTCAACGTCCAGAGTTAAACCCTGTGTGTGGATTCAGCAGTCTGCAAACACTTTCTCTGCAGAGTCCCAAAACAGGCGTTTTCAGCCCATTACCGGCATACGGAAGAAACAGCAGTAGCACAGGGAAATATCTGCTTCTAAATCCAAAACGCAACTATCTAACAGAATGGTTGTCAATGTGTGCACTCAACTTCCAGAGTTAAAACCGTGTGTGGATTCAGCAGTCTGCAAACACTTTCTCTGCAGCGTCCCAAAACAGGCGTTTTCAGCCCATTACCGGCATATGGAAGAAGCAGCAGTAAGCACAGGGAAATATCTCCTTCTACAACCAAAACGCAGCTATCTAACAGAACGGTTGTCAATGTGTTCACTCAATTTCCAGAGTTAAAACCCTGTGTGGAGTCAGCAGTCTGCAAACACTTTCTCTGCAGAGTCTCAAAACAGGCGTGCTCAACCGAATACCGGCATATGGAAGAAATGGCAGTAGGCACAAGGAAATATCTGCATCTAAATCCAAAACGGAGCTATCTAACAGAACGGTTGTCAATGTGTGCACTCAACTTCCAGAGTTAAACCCGTATGTGGATTCAGCAGTCTGCAAACACTTTCTGTGCAGAGTCCCAAAATAGGCGTTTTCAGCCCATTACCAGCATATGGAAGAAACGGCAGTAAGCACAGGGAAATATCTGCTTCTAAATGCAAATGCAGCTGTCTAACAGAACGGTTGTCAATGTGTGCACTCAACTTCCAGAGTTAAACCGGTGTGTGGATTCAGTAGTCTGCAAACACTTTCTGTGCAGAGTCCCAAAACAGGCGTTTTCAGCCCATTACCGACATATGGAAGAAACAGCAGTAAGCACAGGGAAATATCTGCTTCTAAATCCAAAACGCAGCTATCTAACAGAAGGGTTGTGAATGTGTGCACTCAACTTCCAGAGTTAAAACCGTGTGTGGATTCAGCAGTCTGCAAACAATTTCTCTGCAGAGTCCCAAAACAGGCGTTTTCAGCCCGTTAACGGCATTTGGAAGAAACGGCAGAAAGCACAGGGAAATATCTGCTTCTAAATCCAAAACGCAGCTATCTAACAGAACGATTGTCAGTGTGTGCACTCAACTTCCAGAGTTAAACCCGTGTGTGGATTCATCAGTCTGCAAACACTTTCTCTGCAGAGTCCCAAAACAGGCGTTTTCAGCCCTTTACCGGCAGATGGAAGAAACGGCAGTAAGCACAGGGAAATATCTGCTTCTAAATCCAAAACGCAGCTATCTAACAGAACGGCTGTCAATGTGTGCACTCAGCTTCCAGAGTTAAACCCGTGTGTGTGTTCAGCAGTCTGCAAACACATTCTCTGCAGAGTCCCAAAACAGGCGTTTTCAGCCCATTACCGGCATATGGAAGAAACAGCAGTAAGCACAGGGAAATATCTGCTTCTAAATCCAAAACGCAGCTATCTAACAAAAGGATTGTCAATGTGTGCACTCAACTTCCAGAGTTAAACCCGTGTGTGGATTCAGCAGTCTGCAAATAGTTTCTCTGCAGAGTCCCAAAACAGGCGTTTTCATCCCATTACCGGCATATGGAAGAAACGGCAGTAAGCACAGGGAAATATCTGCTTCTAAATCCTAAACGCAGCTATCTAACAGAACGGTTGTCAATGTGTGCACTCAACTTCCAGAATTAAACCCGTGTGTGGATTCAGCAGTCTGCAAACACTTTCTCTGCTGAGTCCCAAAACCGGCGTTTTCAACCCCTTACCGGCATATGGAAGAAACAGCAGTATGCACAGGGAAATTTCTGCTTCTAAATCCAAAACGCAGCTATCTAACAGAACGGTTTTCAATGTGTGCACTCAACTTCCAGAGATAAACCCGTGTGTGGATTCAGCAGTCTGCAAACAATTTCTGTGCAGAGTCCCAAAACAGGCGTTTTCAGCCCATTACCGGCATATGGAAGAAACAGCAGTAAGCACAGGGAAATATCTGCTTCTAAATCCAAAACGCAGCTATCTAACATAACGGTTGTCAATCTGTGCACTCAACTTCCAGAGTTAAACCCGTGTTTGGATTCAGTAGTCTGCAAACACTTTCTCTGCAGAGTCCCAAAACAGGCGTTTTCAGCTCATTACTGGCATATGGAAGAAACAGCAGTAAGCACAGGGAAATATCTGCTTCTAAATCCAAAACGCAGCTATCTAACATAACGGTTGTCAATGTGTGCACTCAGCTTCCAGAGTTAAACCCGTGTGTGGTTTCAGCAGTCTGCAAACACCTCTGCAGAGTCCCAGAACAGGCGTTTTCAGCCCATTACCGGCTTATGGAAGAAACAGCAGTAAGCACAGGGAAATATCCGCTTCTAAATCCAAACGCAGCTATCTAACAGAACGGTTGTCAATGTGTGCACTCAACGTCCAGAGTTAAACCCGTGTGTGGATTCAGCAGTCTGCAAACACTTTCTCTGCAGAGTCCCAAAACATGCGTTTTCAGCCCATTACCGGCATACGGAAGAAACAGCAGTAAGCACAGGGAAATATCTGCTTCTAAATCCAAAACGCAACTATCTAACAGAATGGTTGTCAATGTGTGCACTCAACTTCCAGAGTTAAACCCGTGTGTGGATTCAGCAGTCTGCAAACACTTTCTCTGCAGCGTCCCAAAACAGGCGTTTTCAGCCCATTACCGGCATATGGAAGAAGCAGCAGTAAGCACAGGGAAATATCTCCTTCTACAACCAAAACGCAGCTATCTAACAGAACGGTTGTCAATGTGTTCACTCAATTTCCAGAGTTAAACCCCTGGGTGGATTCAGCAGTCTGCAAACACTTTCTCTGCAGAGTCTCAAAACAGGCGTGCTCAACCGAATACCGGCATATGGAAGAAATGGCAGTAGGCACAAGGAAATATCTGCATCTAAATCCAAAACGGAGCTATCTAACAGAACAGTTGTCAATGTGTGCACTCAACTTCCAGAGTTAAACCCGTATGTGGATTCAGCAGTCTGCAAACACTTTCTGTGCAGAGTCCCAAAACAGGCGTTTTCAGCCGATTACCGGCATATGGAAGAAACGGCAGTGAGCACAGGGAAATATCTGCTTGTAAATCGAAAACGCAGCTATCTAACAGAACGGTTGTCAATGTGTGCACTCAGCTTCCAGAGTTAAACCCGTGTGTGTGTTCAGCAGTCTGAAAACACATTCTCTGCAGAGTCCCAAAACAGGCGTTTTCAGCCCATTACCGGCATATGGAAGAAACAGCAGTAAGCACAAGGAAATATCTGCTTCTAATTCCAAAACGCAGCTATCTAACAGAAGGGTTGTCAATGTGTGCACTCAACTTCCAGAGTTAAACCCGTGTGTGGATTCAGCAGTCTGCAAACAGTTTCTCTGCAGAGTTCCAAAACAGGCGTTTTCATCCCATTACCGGCATATGGAAGAAACGGCAGTAAGCACAGGGAAATATCTGCTTCTAAATCCAAAACGCAGCTATATAACAGAACGGTTGTCAATGTGTGCACTCAACTTCCAGAGTTAAACCCGTGTGTGGATTCAGCAGTCTGCAAACACTTTCTGTGCAGAGTCCCAAAACCGGCGTTTTCAACCCCTTACCGGCATATGGAAAAACAGCAGTATGCACAGGGAAATTTCTGTTTCTAAATCCAAAACGCAGCTATCTAACAGAACGGTTGTCATTGTGTGCACTCAACTTCCAGAGATAAACCCGTGTGTGGATTCAGCAGTCTGCAAACAATTTCTGTGCAGAGTCCCAAAACAGGCGTTTTCAGCCCATTACCGGCATATGGAAGAAACAGCAGTAAGCACAGGGAAATATCTGCTTCTAAATCCAAAACGCAGCTATCTAACAGAACGGTTGTCAATGTGTGCACTCAACTTCCAGAGTTAAACCCGCGTGTGGATTCAGCAGTCTGCAAACACTTTCTCTGCAGAGTCTCAAAACAGGCGTTTTCAGCCCATTACCGGCATATGGAAGAAACAGCAGTAAGCACAGGGAAATATCTGCTTCTAAATCCAAAACGCAGCTATCTAACAGAAGGGTTGTCAATGTGTGCACTCAACTTCCAGAGTTAAACCCGTGTGTGGGATTCAGCAGTCTGCAAACAGTTTCTCTGCAGAGTCCCAAAACAGGCGTTTTCATCCCATTACCGGCATATGGAAGAAACGGCAGTAAGCACAGGGAAATATCTGCTTCTAAATCCAAAACGCAGCTATCTAACAGAACGGTTGTCAATGTGTGCACTCAACTTCCAGAGATAAACCCGTGTGTGGATTCAGCAGTCTGCAAACACTTTCTCTGCAGAGTCCCAAAACCGGCGTTTTCAACCCGTTACCGGCATATGGAAGAAACAGCAGTATGCACAGGGAAATTTCTGCTTCTAAATCCAAAACGCAGCTATCTAACAGAACGGTTGTCAATGTGTGCACTCAACTTCCAGAGATAAACCCGTGTGTGGATTCAGCAGTCTGCAAACAATTTCTGTGCAGAGTCCCAAAACAGGCGATTTCAGTCCATTACCGGCATATGGAAGAAACAGCAGTAAGCACAGGGAAATATCTGCTTCTAAATCCAAAACGCAGCTATCTAACATAACGGTTGTCAATCTGTGCACTCAAATTCCAGAGTTAAACCCGTGTTTGGATTCAGTAGTCTGCAAACACTTTCTCTGCAGAGTCCTAAAACAGGCGTTTTCAGCCCATTACCGGCATACGGAAGAAACAGCAGTAAGCACAGGGAAATATCTGCTTCTAAATCCAAAACGCAGCTATCTAACAGAACGGTTGTCAATGTGTGCACTCAACGTCCAGAGTTAAACCCGTGTGTGGATTCAGCAGTCTGAAAACACTTTCTCTGCAGAGTCTCAAAACAGGCGTGTTCAACCCAATACCGGCATATGGAAGAAACGGCAGTTGGCACAAGGAAATATCTGCTTCTAAATCCAAAACGGAGCTATCTAACAGAACAGTTGTCAATGTGTGCACTCAACTTCCAGAGTTAAACCCGTGTGTGGATTCAGCAGTCTGCAAACACATTCTCTGCAGAGTCCCAAAACAGGCGTTTTCAGCCCATTACCGGCATATGGAAGAAACAGCAGTAAGCACAGGGAAATATCTGCTTCTAAATCCAAAACGCAGCTATCTAACAGAAGGTTTGTCAATGTGTGCACTCAACTTCCAGAGTTAAACCCGTGCGTGGATTCAGCAGTCTGCAAACAGTTTCTCTGCAGAGTCCCAAAACAGGCGTTTTCAGCCCATTACCGGCATATGGAAGAAACGGCAGTAAGCACAGGGAAATATCTGCTTCTAAATCCAAAACGCAGCTATCTAACAGAACGGTTGTCAATGTGTGCACTCAACTTCCAGAGTTAAACCCGTGTGTGGATTCAGCAGTCTGCAAACACTTTCTGTGCAGAGTCCCAAAATAGGCGTTTTCAGCCCATTACCGGCATATGGAAGAAACGGCAGTAAGCACAGGGAAATATCTGCTTCTAAATCCAAAACGCAGCTGTCTAACAGAACGGTTGTCAATGTGTGCACTCAACTTCCAGAGTTAAACCGGTGTGTGGATTCAGTAGTCTGCAAACACTTTCTGGGCAGAGTCCCAAAACAGGCGTTTTCGGCCCATTACAGGCATATGGAAGAAACAGCAGTAAGCACAGGGAAATATCTGCTTCTATATCCAAAACGCAGCTATCTAACAGAACGGTTGTCAATGTGTGCACTCAACTTCCAGAGTTAAACCCGTGTGTGGATTCAGCAGTCTGCAAACACTTTCTCTGCAGCGTCCCAAAACAGGCGTTTTAAGCCCATTACCGGCATATGGAAGAAACGGCAGTAAGCACAGGGAAATATCTGCTTCTAAATACAAAACGCAGCTATCTAACAGAACGGTTGTCAATGTGTGCACTCAACTTCCAGAGTTAAACCCGTGTGTGGATTCATCAGTCTGCAAACACTTTCTCTGCAGAGTCCCAAAACAGGCGTTTGCAGCCCATTACCGGCATACGGAAGAACAGAAGTAAGCACAGGGAAATATCTGCTTCTAAATCCAAAACGCAGCTATCTAACAGAACGGTTGTCAATGTGTGCACTCAATTTCCAGAATTAAACCCGTGTGTGGATTCAGCAGTCTGCAAACACTTTCTCTGCAGAGTGTCAAAACAGGCGAGTTCAACCCAATACCGGCATATGGAAAAAACGGCAGTAGGCACAAGGAAATATATGCTTCTAAATCCAAAACGGAGCTATCTAACAGAACGGTTGTCAATGTGTGCACTCAACTTCCAGAGTTAAACCCGTGTGTGGATTCAGCAGTCTGCAAACACTTTCTGTGCACAGTCCCAAAATAGGCGTTTTCAGCCCATTACCGGCATATGGAAGAAATGGCAGTAAGCACAGGGAAATATCTGCTTCTAAATCCAAAACGCAGCTATCTAACAGAACGGTTGTCAATGTGTGCACTCAGCTTCCAGAGTTAAACCCGTGTGTGTGTTCAGCAGTCTGCAAACACATTCTCTGCAGAGTCCCAAAACAGGCGTTTTCAGCCCATTATCGGCATATGGAAGAAACAGCAGTAAGCACAGGGAAATATCTGCTTCTAAATCCAAAACGCAGCTATCTAACAGAAGGGTTGTCAATGTGTGCACTCAACTTCCAGAGTTAAACCCGTGGGTGGATTCATCAGTCTGCAAACACTTTCTCTGCAGAGTCCCAAAACAGGCGTTTGCAGCCCATTACCGGCATACGGAAGAACAGAAGTAAGCACAGGGAAATATCTGCTTCTAAATCCAAAACGCAGCTATCTAACAGAACGGTTGCCAATGTGTGCACTCAACTTTCAGAGGTAAACCCGTTTGTGGATTCAGCAGTCTGCAAACACTTTCTCTGCAGAGTCCCAAAACAGGCGTTTTCAGCCGATTACCGGCATATGGAAGAAACGGCAGTGAGCACAGGGAAATATCTGCTTGTAAATCGAAAACGCAGCTATCTAACAGAACGGTTGTCAATGTGTGCACTCAGCTTCCAGAGTTAAACCCGTGTGTGTGTTCAGCAGTCTGAAAACACATTCTCTGCAGAGTCCCAAAACAGGCGTTTTCAGCCCATTACCGGCATATGGAAGAAACAGCAGTAAGCACAAGGAAATATCTGCTTCTAATTCCAAAACGCAGCTATCTAACAGAAGGGTTGTCAATGTGTGCACTCAACTTCCACAGTTAAACCCGTGTGTGGATTCAGCAGTCTGCAAACAGTTTCTCTGCAGAGTTCCAAAACAGGCGTTTTCATCCCATTACCGGCATATGGAAGAAACGGCAGTAAGCACAGGGAAATATCTGCTTCTAAATCCAAAACGCAGCTATATAACAGAACGGTTGTCAATGTGTGCACTCAACTTCCAGAGTTAAACCCGTGTGTGGATTCAGCAGTCTGCAAACACTTTCTGTGCAGAGTCCCAAAACCGGCGTTTTCAACCCCTTACCGGCATATGGAAAAACAGCAGTATGCACAGGGAAATTTCTGTTTCTAAATCCAAAACGCAGCTATCTAACAGAACGGTTGTCATTGTGTGCACTCAACTTCCAGAGATAAACCCGTGTGTGGATTCAGCAGTCTGCAAACAATTTCTGTGCAGAGTCCCAAAACAGGCGTTTTCAGCCCATTACCGGCATATGGAAGAAACAGCAGTAAGCACAGGGAAATATCTGCTTCTAAATCCAAAACGCAGCTATCTAACAGAACGGTTGTCAATGTGTGCACTCAACTTCCAGAGTTAAACCCGTGTGTGGATTCAGCAGTCTGCAAACACTTTCTCTGCAGAGTCTCAAAACAGGCGTTTTCAGCCCATTACCGGCATATGGAAGAAACAGCAGTAAGCACAGGGAAATATCTGCTTCTAAATCCAAAACGCAGCTATCTAACAGAACGGTTGTCAATGTGTGCACTCAACTTCCAGAGTTAAACCCGTGTGTGGATTCAGCAGTCTGCAAACACTTTCTCTGCAGAGTCCCAAAACCGGCGTTTTCAGCCCATTACCGGCATACGGAAGAAACAGCAGTAAGCACAGGGAAATATCTGCTTCTAAATCCAAAACGCAACTATTTAACAGAACGGTTGTCAATGTGTGCACTCAACTTCCAGAGTTAAACCCGTGTGTGGATTCAGCAGTCTGCAAACACTTTCTCTGCAGAGTCCCAAAACAGGCGTTTTCAGCCCTTTACCGGCATATGGAAGAAACAGCAGTAAGCACATGGAAATATCTCCTTCTAAATCCAAAACGCAGGTATCTAACAGAACGGTTGTCAATGTGTGCACTCAATTTCCAGAATTAAACCCGTGTGTGGATTCAGCAGTCTGCAAACACTTTCTCTGCAGAGTGTCAAAACAGGCGAGTTCAACCCAATACCGGCATATGGAAAAAACGGCAGTAGGCACAAGGAAATATCTGCTTCTAAATCCAAAACGGAGCTATCTAACAGAACGGTTGTCAATGTGTGCACTCAACTTCCAGAGTTAAACCCGTGTGTGGATTCAGCAGTCTGCAAACACTTTCTGTGCACAGTCCCAAAATAGGCGTTTTCAGCCCATTACCGGCATATGGAAGAAATGGCAGTAAGCACAGGGAAATATCTGCTTCTAAATCCAAAACGCAGCTTTCTAACAGAACGGTTGTCAATGTGTGCACTCAGCTTCCAGAGTTAAACCCGTGTGTGTGTTCAGCAGTCTGCAAACACATTCTCTGCAGAGTCCCAAAACAGGCGTTTTCAGCCCATTACCGGCATATGGAAGAAACAGCAGTAAGCACAGGGAAATATCTGCTTCTAAATCCAAAACGCAGCTATCTAACAGAAGGGTTGTCAATGTGTGCACTCAACTTCCAGAGTTAAACCCGTGTGTGGATTCAGCAGTCTGCAAACAGTTTCTCTGCAGAGTCCCAAAACAGGCGTTTTCATCCCATTACCGGCATATGGAAGAAACGGCAGTAAGCACAGGGAAATATCTGCTTCTAAATCCAAAACGCAGCTATCTAACAGAACGGTTGTCAATGTGTGCACTCAACTTCCAGAGATAAACCCGTGTGTGGATTCAGCAGTCTGCAAACACTTTCTCTGCAGAGTCCCAAAACCGGCGTTTTCAACCCGTTACCGGCATATGGAAGAAACAGCAGTATGCACAGGGAAATTTCTGCTTCTAAATCCAAAACGCAGCTATCTAACAGAACGGTTGTCAATGTGTGCACTCAACTTCCAGAGATAAACCCGTGTGTGGATTCAGCAGTCTGCAAACAATTTCTGTGCAGAGTCCCAAAACAGGCGATTTCAGTCCATTACCGGCATATGGAAGAAACAGCAGTAAGCACAGGGAAATATCTGCTTCTAAATCCAAAACGCAGCTATCTAACATAACGGTTGTCAATCTGTGCACTCAAATTCCAGAGTTAAACCCGTGTTTGGATTCAGTAGTCTGCAAACACTTTCTCTGCAGAGTCCCAAAACAGGCGTTTTCAGCCCATTACCGGCATATGGAAGAAACAGCAGTAAGCACAGGGAAATATGTGCTTCTAAATCCAAAACGCAGCTATCTAACATAACGGTTGTCAATGTGTGCACTCAACTTCCAGAGTTAAACCCGTGTGTGGTTTCAGCAGTCTGCAAACACCTCTGCAGAGTCCCAGAACAGGCGTTTTCAGCCCATTACCGGCTTATGGAAGAAACAGCAGTAAGCACAGGGAAATATCCGCTTCTAAATCCAAACGCAGCTATCTAACAGAACGGTTGTCAATGTGTGCACTCAACGTCCAGAGTTAAACCCGTGTGTGGATTCAGCAGTCTGCAAACACTTTCTCTGCAGAGTCCCAAAACAGGCGTTTTCAGCCCATTACCGGCATACGGAAGAAACAGCAGTAAGCACAGGGAAATATCTGCTTCTAAATCCAAAACGCAACTATCTAACAGAATGGTTGTCAATGTGTGCACTCAACTTCCAGAGTTAAACCCGTGTGCGGATTCAGCAGTCTGCAAACACTTTCTCTGCAGCGTCCCAAAACAGGCGTTTTCAGCCCATTACCGGCATATGGAAGAAGCAGCAGTAAGCACAGGGAAATATCTCCTTCTACAACCAAAACGCAGCTATCTAACAGAACGGTTGTCAATGTGTTCACTCAATTTCCAGAGTTAAACCCCTGTGTGGATTCAGCAGTCTGCAAACACTTTCTCTGCAGAGTCTCAAAACAGGCGTGCTCAACCGAATACCGGCATATGGAAGAAATGGCAGTAGGCACAAGGAAATATCTGCATCTAAATCCAAAACGGAGCTATCTAACAGAACGGTTGTCAATGTGTGCACTCAAGTTCCAGAGTTAAACCCGTATGTGGATTCAGCAGTCTGCAAACACTTTCTGTGCAGAGTCCCAAAATAGGCGTTTTCAGCCCATTACCGGCATATGGAAGAAACGGCAGTAAGCACAGGGAAATATCTGCTTCTAAATCCAAAACGGAGCTATCTAACAGAACGGTTGTCAATGTGTGCACTCAACTTCCAGAGTTAAACCCGTGTGTGGATTCAGCAGTCTGCAAACACTTTCTGTGCACAGTCCCAAAATAGGCGTTTTCAGCCCATTACCGGCATATGGAAGAAATGGCAGTAAGCACAGGGAAATATCTGCTTCTAAATCCAAAACGCAGCTTTCTAACAGAACGGTTGTCAATGTGTGCACTCAGCTTCCAGAGTTAAACCCGTGTGTGTGTTCAGCAGTCTGCAAACACATTCTCTGCAGAGTCCCAAAACAGGCGTTTTCAGCCCATTACCGGCATATGGAAGAAACAGCAGTAAGCACAGGGAAATATCTGCTTCTAAATCCAAAACGCAGCTATCTAACAGAAGGGTTGTCAATGTGTGCACTCAACTTCCAGAGTTAAACCCGTGTGTGGATTCAGCAGTCTGCAAACAGTTTCTCTGCAGAGTCCCAAAACAGGCGTTTTCATCCCATTACCGGCATATGGAAGAAACGGCAGTAAGCACAGGGAAATATCTGCTTCTAAATCCAAAACGCAGCTATCTAACAGAACGGTTGTCAATGTGTGCACTCAACTTCCAGAGATAAACCCGTGTGTGGATTCAGCAGTCTGCAAACACTTTCTCTGCAGAGTCCCAAAACCGGCGTTTTCAACCCGTTACCGGCATATGGAAGAAACAGCAGTATGCACAGGGAAATTTCTGCTTCTAAATCCAAAACGCAGCTATCTAACAGAACGGTTGTCAATGTGTGCACTCAACTTCCAGAGATAAACCCGTGTGTGGATTCAGCAGTCTGCAAACAATTTCTGTGCAGAGTCCCAAAACAGGCGATTTCAGTCCATTACCGGCATATGGAAGAAACAGCAGTAAGCACAGGGAAATATCTGCTTCTAAATCCAAAACGCAGCTATCTAACATAACGGTTGTCAATCTGTGCACTCAAATTCCAGAGTTAAACCCGTGTTTGGATTCAGTAGTCTGCAAACACTTTCTCTGCAGAGTCCCAAAACAGGCGTTTTCAGCCCATTACCGGCATATGGAAGAAACAGCAGTAAGCACAGGGAAATATGTGCTTCTAAATCCAAAACGCAGCTATCTAACATAACGGTTGTCAATGTGTGCACTCAACTTCCAGAGTTAAACCCGTGTGTGGTTTCAGCAGTCTGCAAACACCTCTGCAGAGTCCCAGAACAGGCGTTTTCAGCCCATTACCGGCTTATGGAAGAAACAGCAGTAAGCACAGGGAAATATCCGCTTCTAAATCCAAACGCAGCTATCTAACAGAACGGTTGTCAATGTGTGCACTCAACGTCCAGAGTTAAACCCGTGTGTGGATTCAGCAGTCTGCAAACACTTTCTCTGCAGAGTCCCAAAACAGGCGTTTTCAGCCCATTACCGGCATACGGAAGAAACAGCAGTAAGCACAGGGAAATATCTGCTTCTAAATCCAAAACGCAACTATCTAACAGAATGGTTGTCAATGTGTGCACTCAACTTCCAGAGTTAAACCCGTGTGTGGATTCAGCAGTCTGCAAACACTTTCTCTGCAGCGTCCCAAAACAGGCGTTTTCAGCCCATTACCGGCATATGGAAGAAGCAGCAGTAAGCACAGGGAAATATCTCCTTCTACAACCAAAACGCAGCTATCTAACAGAACGGTTGTCAATGTGTTCACTCAATTTCCAGAGTTAAACCCCTGTGTGGATTCAGCAGTCTGCAAACACTTTCTCTGCAGAGTCTCAAAACAGGCGTGCTCAACCGAATACCGGCATATGGAAGAAATGGCAGTAGGCACAAGGAAATATCTGCATCTAAATCCAAAACGGAGCTATCTAACAGAACGGTTGTCAATGTGTGCACTCAAGTTCCAGAGTTAAACCCGTATGTGGATTCAGCAGTCTGCAAACACTTTCTGTGCAGAGTCCCAAAATAGGCGTTTTCAGCCCATTACCGGCATATGGAAGAAACGGCAGTAAGCACAGGGAAATATCTGCTTCTAAATGCAAAACGCAGCTGTCTAACAGAACGGTTGTCAATGTGTGCACTCAACTTCCAGAGTTAAACCGGTGTGTGGATTCAGTAGTCTGCAAACACTTTCTGTGCAGAGTCCCAAAACAGGCGTTTTCAGCCCATTACCGACATATGGAAGAAACAGCAGTAAGCACAGGGAAATATCTGCTTCTAAATCCAAAACGCAGCTATCTAACAGAAGGGTTGTGAATGTGTGCACTCAACTTCCAGAGTTATACCCGTGTGTGGATTCAGCAGTCTGCAAACAATTTCTCTGCAGAGTTCCAAAACAGGCGTTTTCAGCCCGTTACCGGCATTTGGAAGAAACGGCAGAAAGCACAGGGAAATATCTGCTTCTAAATCCAAAACGCAGCTATCTAACAGAACGGTTGTCAGTGTGTGCACTCAACTTCCAGAGTTAAACCCGTGTGTGGATTCTGCAGTCTGCAAACACTTTCTCTGCAGAGTCCCAAAACAGGCGTTTTCAGCCCATTACCGGCAGATGGAAGAAACGGCAGTAAGCACAGGGAAATATCTGCTTCTAAATCCAAAACGCAGCTATCTAACAGAACGGTTGTCAATGTGTGCACTCAACTTCCAGAGATAAACCCGTGTGTGGATTCAGCAGTCTGCAAACACTTTCTCTGCAGAGTCCCAAAACAGGCGTTTTCAGCCCATTACCGGCATATGGAAGAAACAGCAGTAAGCACAGGGAAATATCTGCTTCTAAATCCAAAACGCAGCTCTCTAACAGAACGGTTGTCAATGTGTGTACTCAACTTCCAGAGTTAAACCCGTGTGTGGATTCAGCAGTCTGCAAACACTTTCTCTGCAGAGTCTCAAAACAGGCGTTTTCAGCCCATTACCGGCATATGGAAGAAACAGCAGTAAGCACAGGGAAATATCTGCTTCTAAATCCAAAACGCAGCTATCTAACAGAACGGTTGTCAATGTGTGCACTCAACTTCCAGAGTTAAACCCGTGTGTGGATTCAGCTGTCTGCAAACACTTTCTCTGCAGAGTCCCAAAACCGGCGTTTTCAGCCCATTACCGGCATACGGAAGAAACAGCAGTAAGCACAGGGAAATATCTGCTTCTAAATCCAAAACGCAACTATCTAACAGAACGGTTGTCAATGTGTGCACTCAACTTCCAGAGTTAAACCCGTGTGTGGATTCAGCAGTCTGCAAACACTTTCTCTGCAGCATCCCAAAACAGGCGTTTTCAGCCCTTTACCGGCATATGGAAGAAACAGCAGTAAGCACATGGAAATATCTCCTTCTAAATCCAAAACGCAGGTATCTAACAGAACGGTTGTCAATGTGTGCACTCAATTTCCAGAGTTAAACCCGTGTGTGGATTCAGCAACTGCAAACACTTTCTCTGCAGAGTCTCAAAACAGGCGTGTTCAACCCAATACCGGCATATGGAAGAAACGGCAGTAGGCACAAGGAAATATCTGCTTCTAAATCCAAAACGGAGCTATCTAACAGAACGGTTTTCAATGTGTGCACTCAACTTCCAGAGTTAAACCCGTGTGTGGATTCAGCAGTCTGCAAACACTTTCTGTGCACAGTCCCAAAATAGGCGTTTTCAGCCCATTACCGGCTTATGGAAGAAACGGCAGTAAGCACAGGGAAATATCTGCTTCTAAATCCAAAACGCAGCTGTCTAACAGAACGGTTGTCAATGTGTGCACTCAACTTCCAGAGTTAAACCAGTGTGTGGATTCAGTAGTCTGCAAACACTTTCTCTGCAGAGTCCCAAAACAGGCGTTTTCAGCCCAATACCGGCATATGGAAGAAACAACAGGAAGCACAGGGAAATATCTGCTTCTAAATCCAAAACGCAGCTATCTAACAGAAGGGTTGTCAGTGTGTGCACTCAACTTCCAGAGTTAAACACGTGTGTGGATTCTGCAGTCTGCAAACACTTTCTCTGCAGAGTCCCAAAACAGGCGTTTTCAGCCCATTACCGGCATATGGAAGAAACGGCAGTAAGCACAAGGAAATATCTGCTTCTAATTCCAAAACGCAGCTATCTAACAGAAGGGTTGTCAATGTGTGCACTCAACTTCCAGAGTTAAACCCGTGTGTGGATTCAGCAGTCTGCAAACAGTTTCTCTGCAGAGTTCCAAAACAGGCGTTTTCATCCCATTACCGGCATATGGAAGAAACGGCAGTAAGCACAGGGAAATATCTGCTTCTAAATCCAAAACGCAGCTATCTAACAGAACGGTTGTCAATGTGTGCACTCAACTTCCAGAGTTAAACCCGTGTGTGGATTCAGCAGTCTGCAAACACTTTCTCTGCAGAGTCCCAAAACCGGCGTTTTCAGCCCATTACCGGCATACGGAAGAAACAGCAGTAAGCACAGGGAAATATCTGCTTCTAAATCCAAAACGCAACTATTTAACAGAACGGTTGTCAATGTGTGCACTCAACTTCCAGAGTTATACCCGTGTGTGGATTCAGCAGTCTGCAAACACTTTCTCTGCAGCGTCCCAAAACAGGCGTTTTCAGCCCTTTACCGGCATATGGAAGAAACAGCAGTAAGCACATGGAAATATCTCCTTCTAAATCCAAAACGCAGGTATCTAACAGAACGGTTGTCAATGTGTGCACTCAATTTCCAGAATTAAACCCGTGTGTGGATTCAGCAGTCTGCAAACACTTTCTCTGCAGAGTGTCAAAACAGGCGAGTTCAACCCAATACCGGCATATGGAAAAAACGGCAGTAGGCACAAGGAAATATCTGCTTCTAAATCCAAAACGGAGCTATCTAACAGAACGGTTGTCAATGTGTGCACTCAACTTCCAGAGTTAAACCCGTGTGTGGATTCAGCAGTCTGCAAACACTTTCTGTGCACAGTCCCAAAATAGGCGTTTTCAGCCCATTACCGGCATATGGAAGAAATGGCAGTAAGCACAGGGAAATATCTGCTTCTAAATCCAAAACGCAGCTATCTAACAGAACGGTTGTCAATGTGTGCACTCAGCTTCCAGAGTTAAACCCGTGTGTGTGTTCAGCAGTCTGCAAACACATTCTCTGCAGAGTCCCAAAACAGGCGTTTTCAGCCCATTACCGGCATATGGAAGAAACAGCAGTAAGCACAGGGAAATATCTGCTTCTAAATCCAAAACGCAGCTATCTAACAGAAGGGTTGTCAATGTGTGCACTCAACTTCCAGAGTTAAACCCGTGTGTGGATTCAGCAGTCTGCAAACAGTTTCTCTGCAGAGTCCCAAAACAGGCGTTTTCATCCCATTACCGGCATATGGAAGAAACGGCAGTAAGCACAGGGAAATATCTGCTTCTAAATCCAAAACGCAGCTATCTAACAGAACGGTTGTCAATGTGTGCACTCAACTTCCAGAGATAAACCCGTGTGTGGATTCAGCAGTCTGCAAACACTTTCTCTGCAGAGTCCCAAAACCGGCGTTTTCAACCCCTTACCGGCATATGGAAGAAACAGCAGTATGCACAGGGAAATTTCTGCTTCTAAATCCAAAACGCGGCTATCTAACAGAACGGTTGTCAATGTGTGCACTCAACTTCCAGAGATAAACCCGTGTGTGGATTCAGCAGTCTGCAAACAATTTCTGTGCAGAGTCCCAAAACAGGCGTTTTCAGCCCATTACTGGCATATGGAAGAAACAGCAGTAAGCACAGGGAAATATCTGCTTCTAAATCCAAAACGCAGCTATCTAACATAACGGTTGTCAATCTGTGCACTCAACTTCCAGAGTTAAACCCGTGTTTGGATTCAGTAGTCTGCAAACACTTTCTCTGCAGAGTCCCAAAACAGGTGTTTTCAGCCCATTACCGGCATATGGAAGAAACAGCAGTAAGCACAGGGAAATATCTGCTTTTAAATCCAAAACGCAGCTATCTAACATAACGGTTGTCAATGTGTGCACTCAACTTCCATAGTTAAACCCGTGTGTGGTTTCAGCAGTCTGCAAACACCTCTGCAGAGTCCCAGAACAGGCGTTTTCAGCCCATTACCGGCTTATGGAAGAAACAGCAGTAAGCACAGGGAAATATCCGCTTCTAAATCCAAACGCAGCTATCTAACAGAACGGTTGTCAATGTGTGCACTCAACGTCCAGAGTTAAACCCGTGTGTGGATTCAGCAGTCTGCAAACACTTTCTCTGCAGAGTCCCAAAACAGGCCTTTTCAGCCCATTACCGGCATATGGAAGAAACAGCAGTAAGCACAGGGAAATATCTGCTTCTAAATCCAAAACGCAACTATCTAACAGAATGGTTGTCAATGTGTGCACTCAACTTCCAGAGTTAAACCCGTGTGTGGATTCAGCAGTCTGCAAACACTTTCTCTGCAGCGTCCCAAAACAGGCGTTTTCAGCCCATTACCGGCATATGGAAGAAGCAGCAGTAAGCACAGGGAAATATCTCCTTCTACAACCAAAACGCAGCTATCTAACAGAACGGTTGTCAATGTGTTCACTCAATTTCCAGAGTTAAACCCCTGTGTGGATTCAGCAGTCTGCAAACACTTTCTCTGCAGAGTCTCAAAACAGGCGTGCTCAACCGAATACCGGCATATGGAAGAAATGGCAGTAGGCACAAGGAAATATCTGCATCTAAATCCAAAACGGAGCTATCTAACAGAACGGTTGTCAATGTGTGCACTCAACTTCCAGAGTTAAACCCGTATGTGGATTCAGCAGTCTGCAAACACTTTCTGTGCAGAGTCCCAAAATAGGCGTTTTCAGCCCATTACCGGCATATGGAAGAAACGGCAGTAAGCACAGGGAAATATCTGCTTCTAAATGCAAAACGCAGCTGTCTAACAGAACGGTTGTCAATGTGTGCACTCAACTTCCAGAGTTAAACCGGTGTGTGGATTCAGTAGTCTGCAAACACTTTCTGTGCAGAGTCCCAAAACAGGCGTTTTCAGCCCATTACCGACATATGGAAGAAACAGCAGTAAGCACAGGGAAATATCTGCTTCTAAATCCAAAACGCAGCTATCTAACAGAAGGGTTGTGAATGTGTGCACTCAACTTCCAGAGTTATACCCGTGTGTGGATTCAGCAGTCTGCAAACAATTTCTCTGCAGAGTTCCAAAACAGGCGTTTTCAGCCCGTTACCGGCATTTGGAAGAAACGGCAGAAAGCACAGGGAAATATCTGCTTCTAAATCCAAAACGCAGCTATCTAACAGAACGGTTGTCAGTGTGTGCACTCAACTTCCAGAGTTAAACCCGTGTGTGGATTCTGCAGTCTGCTAACACTTTCTCTGCAGAGTCCCAAAACAGGCGTTTTCAGCCCATTACCGGCAGATGGAAGAAACGGCAGTAAGCACAGGGAAATATCTGCTTCTAAATCCAAAACGCAGCTATCTAACAGAACGGTTGTCAATGTGTGCACTCAACTTCCAGAGATAAACCCGTGTGTGGATTCAGCAGTCTGCAAACACTTTCTCTGCAGAGTCCCAAAACAGGCGTTTTCAGCCCATTACCGGCATATGGAAGAAACAGCAGTAAGCACAGGGAAATATCTGCTTCTAAATCCAAAACGCAGCTATCTAACAGAACGGTTGTCAATGTGTGCACTCAACTTCCAGAGTTAAACCCGTGTGTGGATTCAGCAGTCTGCAAACACTTTCTCTGCAGAGTCTCAAAACAGGCGTTTTCAGCCCATTACCGGCATATGGAAGAAACAGCAGTAAGCACAGGGAAATATCTGCTTCTAAATCCAATACGCAGCTATCTAACAGAACGGTTGTCAATGTGTGCACTCAACTTCCAGAGTTAAACCCGTGTGTGGATTCAGCAGTCTGGAAACACTTTCTCTGCAGAGTCCCAAATCCGGCGTTTTCAGCCCATTACCGGCATACGGAAGAAACAGCAGTAAGCACAGGGAAATATCTGCTTCTAAATCCAAAACGCAACTATCTAACAGAACGGTTGTCAATGTGTGCACTCAACTTCCAGAGTTAAACCCGTGTGTGGATTCAGCAGTCTGCAAACACTTTCTCTGCAGAGTCTCAAAACAGGCGTGTTCAACCCAATACCGGCATATGGAAGAAACGGCAGTAGGCACAAAGAAATATCTGCTTCTAAATCCAAAACAGAGCTATCTAACAGAACAGTTGTCAATGTGTGCACTCAACTTCCAGAGTTAAACCCGTGTGTGGATTCAGCAGTCTGCAAACACATTCTCTGCAGAGTCCCAAAACAGGCGTTTTCAGCCCATTACCGGCATATGGAAGAAACAGCAGTAAGCACAGGGAAATATCTGCTTCTAAATGCAAAACGCAGCTATCTAACAGAAGGTTTGTCAATGTGTGCACTCAACTTCCAGAGTTAAACCCGTGCGTGGATTCAGCAGTCTGCAAACAGTTTCTCTGCAGAGTCCCAAAACAGGCGTTTTCAGCCCATTACCGGCATATGGAAGAAACGGCAGTAAGCACAGGGAAATATCTGCTTCTAAATCCAAAACGCAGCTATCTAACAGAACGGTTGTCAATGTGTGCACTCAACTTCCAGAGTTAAACCCGTGTGTGGATTCAGCAGTCTGCAAACACTTTCTCTGCAGAGTCCCAAAACAGGCGTTTGCAGCCCATTACCGGCATACGGAAGAACAGAAGTAAGCACAGGGAAATATCTGCTTCTAAATCCAAAACGCAGCTATCTAACAGAACGGTTGTCAATGTGTGCACTCAACTTCCAGAGTTAAACCCGTGTGTGGATTCAGCAGTCTGCAATCACTTTCTCCGCAGAATCCCAAAACAGGCGTTTTCAGCCCATTACCGGCATACGGAAGAAACAGCAGTAAGCACAGGGAAATATCTGCTTCTAAATCCAAAACGCAGCTATCTAACAGAACGGTTGTCAATGTGTACACTCAACTTCCAGAGTTAAACCCGTGTGTGGATTCAGCAGTCTGCAAACACTTTCTCTGCAGCGTCTCAAAACAGGCGTTTTCAGTCCATTACCGGCATATGGAAGAAACAGCAGTAAGCACATGGAAAAATCTCCTTCTAAATCCAAAACGCAGCTATCTAACAGAACGGTTGTCAATGTGTGCACTCAATTTCCAGAGTTAAACCCGTGTGTGGATTCAGCAGTCTGCAAACACTTTCTCTGCAGAATCTCAAAACAGGCGTGTTCAACCCAATACCGACATATGGAAGAAACGGCAGTAGGCACAAGGAAATATCTGCTTCTAAATCCAAAACGGAGCTATCTAACAGAACGGTTGTCAATGTGTGCACTCAACTTCCAGAGTTAAACCCGTGTGTGGATTCAGCAGTCTGCAAACACGTTCTATGCACAGTCCCAAAATAGGCGTTTTCAGCCCATTACCGGCATATGGAAGAAACGGCAGTAAGCACAGGGAAATATCTGCTTCTAAATCCAAAACACAGCTATCTAACAGAACGGTTGTCAATGTGTGCACTCAACGTCCAGAGTTAAACCCGTGTGTGGATTCAGCAGTCTGCAAACACTTTCTCTGCAGAGTCCTAAATCAGGCGTTTTCAGCCCATTACCGGCATACGGAAGAAACAGCAGTAAGCACAGGGAAATATCTGCTTCTAATTCCAAAACGCAGCTATCTAACAGAAAGGTTGTCAATGTGTGCACTCAACTTCCAGAGTTAAACCCGTGTGTGGATTCAGCAGTCTGCAAACACTTTCTCTGCAGAGTCCCAAAACAGACGTTTGCAGCCCATTACCGGCATACGGAAGAAACAGAAGTAAGCACAGGGAAATATCTGCTTCTAAATCCAAAACGCAGATATCTAACATAACGGTTGTCAATGTGTGCACTCAACTTCCAGAGTTAAACACGTGTGTGGATTCAGCAGTCTGCAAACACCTCTGCAGAGTCCCAGAACAGGTGTTTTCAGCCCATTACCGGCATATGGAAGAAACAGCAGTAAGCACAGGGAAATATCCGCTTCTAAATCCAAACGCAGCTATCTAACAGAACGGTTGTCAATGTGTGCACTCAACGTCCAGAGTTAAACCCGTGTGTGGATTCAGCAGTCTGCAAACACTTTCTCTGCAGAGTCCTAAAACAGGCGTTTTCAGCCCATTACCGGCATATGGAAGAAACAGCAGTAAGCACAGGGAAATATCTGCTTCTAAATCCAAAACGCAGCTATCTAACAGAACGGTTGTCAATGTGTGCACTCAACTTCCAGAGTTAAACCCGTGTGTGGATTCAGCAGTCTGCAAACACTTTCTCTGCAGAGTTCCAAAACAGGCTTTTGCAGCCCATTACCGGCATACGGAAGAAACAGCAGTAAGCACAGGGAAATATCTGCTTCTAAATCCAAAACGCAGCTATCTAACAGAACGGTTGTCAATGTGTGCACTCAACTTCCAGAGTTAAACCCGTGTGTGGATTCAGCAGTCTGCAAACACTTTCTCTGCAGAGTCCCAAAACTGGAGTTTTCAACCCCTTACTGGCATATGGAAGAAACAGCAGCATGCACAGGGAAATTTCTGCTTCTAAATCCAAAACGCAGCTATCTAACAGAACGGTTGTCAATGTGTGCACTCAACTTCCAGAGATAAACCCGTTTGTGAATTCAGCAGTCTGCAAACAATTTCTGTGCAGAGTCCCAAAACAGGCGTTTTCAGCCCATTTCCGGCATATGGAAGAAACGGCAGTAAGCACAGGGAAATATCTGCTTCTAAATCCAAAACGCAGCTGTCTAACAGAACGGTTGTCAATGTGTGCACTCAACATCCAGAGTTAAACCGGTGTGTGGATTCAGTAGTCTGCAAACACTTACTGTGCAGAATCCCAAAACAGGCGTTTTCAGCCCATTAGCGGCATATGGAAGAAACGGCAGTAAGCACAGGGAAATATCTGCTTCTAAATCCAAAACGCAGCTATCTAACAGAAGGGTTGTCAATGTGTGCACTCAACTTCCAGAGGTAAACCCGTGTGTGGATTCAGCAGTCTGCAAACAATTTCTCTGCAGAGTCCCAAAACAGGCGTTTTCAGCCCGTTACCGGCATATGGAACAAACGGCAGAAAGCACAGGGAAATATCTGCTTCTAAATCCAAAACGCAGCTATCTAACAGAACGGTTGTCAATGTGTGCACTCAACTTCCAGAGTTAAACCCGTGTGCAGATTCAGCATTCTGCAAACTCTTTCTCTGCAGAGTCCCAAAACCGTCGTTTTCAGCCCCTTACCGGCATACGGAAGAAACAGCAGTAAGCACAGGGAAATATCTGCTTCTAAATCCAAAGCGCAGCTATCTAAGAGAACGGTTGTCAATGTGTGCACTCAACTTCCAGAGTTAAACCCGTGTGTGGATTCAGCAGTCTGCAAACACTTTCTCTGCAGATTCCCAAAACAGGCGTTTTCAGCCCATTTCCGGCTTACGGAAGAAACGGCAGTAAGCACAGGGAAATATCTGCTTCTAAATCCAAAACGCAGCTATCTAACAGAACGGTTGTGAATGTGTGCACTCAGCTTCCAGAGTTAAACCCGTTTGTGTGTTCAGCAGTCTGCAAACACTTTCTCTGCAGAGTCCCAAAACAGGCGTTTTCAGCCCTTTACCTGCATATGGAAAAAACGGCAGTAAGCACAGGGAAATATCTGCTTCTAAATCCAAAACGCAGCTATCTAACAGAACGGTTGTCAAAGTGTGCACTCAACTTCCAGAGTTAAACCCGTGTGTGGATTCAGCAGTCTGCAAACACTTTCTCTGCAGAGTCCCAAAACCGGAGTTTTCAACCCCTTACTGGCATATGGAAGAAACAGCAGCATGCACAGGGAAATTTCTGCTTCTAAATCCAAAACGCAGCTATCTAACAGAACGGTTGTCAATGTGTGCACTCAACTTCCAGAGATAAACCCGTTTGTGAATTCAGCAGTCTGCAAACACTTTCTCTGCAGAGTCCCAAAACAGGCGTTTTCAGCCCATTACCGGCATATGGAAGAAACGGCAGTAAGCACAGGGAAATATCTGCTTCTAAATCCAAAACGCAGATGTCTAACAGAACGGTTGTCAATGTGTGCACTCAACTTCCAGAGTTAAACCCGTGTGTGGATTCAGCTGTCTGCAAACACTTTCTCTGCAGAGCCCCAAAACCGGCGTTTTCAGCCCATTACCGGCTTACGGAAGAAACAGCAGTAAGCACAGGGAAATATCTGCTTCTAAATCCAAAACGCAACTATCTAACAGAACGGTTGTCAATGTGTGCACTCAACTTCCAGAGTTAAACCCGTGTGTGGATTCAGCTGTCTGCAAACACTTTCTCTGCAGCATCCCAAAACAGGCGTTTTCAGCCCATTACCGGCATACGGAAGAAACAGCAGTAAGCACATGGAAATATCTCCTTCTAAATCCAAAACGCAGGTATCTAACAGAACGGTTGTCAATGTGTGCACTCAACTTCCAGAGTTAAACCCGTGTGTGGATTCAGCAACTGCAAACACTTTCTCTGCAGTGTCTCAAAACAGGCGTGTTCAACCCAATACCGGCATATGGAAGAAACGGCAGTAGGCACAAGGAAATATCTGCTTCTAAATCCAAAACGGAGCTATCTAACAGAACGGTTGTCAATGTGTGCACTCAACTTCCAGAGTTAAACCCGTGTGTGGATTCAGCAGTCTGCAAACACTTTCTGTGCACAGTCCCAAAATAGGCGTTTTCAGCCCAATACCGGCTTATGGAAGAAACGGCAGTAAGCACAGGGAAATATCTGCTTCTAAATCCAAAACGCAGCTGTCTAACAGAACGGTTGTCAATGTGTGCACTCAACTTCCAGAGTTAAACCAGTGTGTGGATTCAGTAGTCTGCAAACACTTTCTGTGCAGAGTCCCAAAACAGGCGTTTTCAGCCCAATACCGGCATATGGAAGAAACAACAGGAAGCACAGGGAAATATCTGCTTCTAAATCCAAAACGCAGCTATCTAACAGAAGGGTTGTCAGTGTGTGCACTCAACTTCCAGAGTTAAACACGTGTGTGGATTCTGCAGTCTGCAAACACTTTCTCTGCAGAGTCCCAAAACAGGCGTTTTCAGCCCATTACCGGCAGATGGAAGAAACGGCAGTAAGCACAGGGAAATATCTGCTTCTAAATCCAAAACGCAGCTATCTAACAGAACGGTTGTCAATGTGTGCACTCAACTTCCAGAGATAAACCCGTGTGTGGATTCAGCAGTCTGCAAACACTTTCTCTGCAGAGTCCCAAAACAGGCGTTTTCAGCCCATTACCGGCATATGGAAGAAACAGCAGTAAGCACAGGGAAATATCTGCTTCTAAATCCAAAACGCAGCTATCTAACAGAACGGTTGTCAATGTGTGCACTCAACTTCCAGAATTAAACCCGTGTGTGGATTCAGCAGTCTGCAAACACTTTCTCTGCAGAGTCTCAAAACAGGCGTTTTCAGCCCATTACCGGCATATGGAAGAAACAGCAGGAAGCACAGGGAAATATCTGCTTCTAAATCCAAAACGCAGCTATCTAACAGAAGGGTTGTCAATGTGTGCACTCAACTTCCAGAGTTATACCCGTGTGTGGATTCAGCAGTCTGCAAAAAATTTCTCTGCAGAGTCTCAAAACAGGCGTTTTCAGCCCGTTACCGGCATATAGAAGAAACAGCAGTAAGCAAAGGGAACTATCTGCTTCTAAATCCAAAACGCAGCTATCTAACAGAACGGTTGTCAATGTGTGCACTCAACTTCCAGAGTTAAACCCGTGTGTGGATTCAGCAGTCTGCAAACACTTTCTCTGCAGAGTCTCAAAACAGGCGTGTTCAACCCAATACCGGCATATGGAAGAAACGGCAGTAGGCACAAGGAAATATCTGCTTCTAAATCCAAAACGGAGCTATCTAACAGAACAGTTGTCAATGTGTGCACTCAACTTCCAGAGTTAAACCCGTGTGTGGATTCAGCAGTCTGCAAACACATTCTCTGCAGAGTCCCAAAACAGGCGTTTTCAGCCCATTACCGGCATATGGAAGAAACAGCAGTAAGCACAGGGAAATATCTGCTTCTAAATCCAAAACGCAGCTATCTAACAGAAGGTTTGTCAATGTGTGCACTCAACTTCCAGAGTTAAACCCGTGCGTGGATTCAGCAGTCTGCAAACACTTTCTCTGCAGAGTCCCAAAACAGGCGTTTGCAGCCCATTACCGGCATACGGAAGAACAGAAGTAAGCACAGGGAAATATCTGCTTCTAAATCCAAAACGCAGCTATCTAACAGAACGGTTGTCAATGTGTGCACTCAACTTCCAGAGTTAAACCCGTGTGTGGATTCAGCAGTCTGCAATCACTTTCTCCGCAGAATCCCAAAACAGGCGTTTTCAGCCCATTACCGGCATACGGAAGAAACAGCAGTAAGCACAGGGAAATATCTGCTTCTAAATCCAAAACGCAACTATCTAACAGAACGGTTGTCAATGTGTGCACTCAACTTCCAGAGTTAAACCCGTGTGTGGATTCAGCAGTCTGCAAACACTTTCTCTGCAGCGTCTCAAAACAGGCGTTTTCAGTCCATTACCGGCATATGGAAGAAACAGCAGTAAGCACAGGGAAATATCTCCTTCTAAATCCAAAACGCAGCTATCTAACAGAACGGTTGTCAATGTGTGCACTCAATTTCCAGAGTTAAACCCGTGTGTGGATTCAGCAGTCTGCAAACACTTTCTCTGCAGAATCTCAAAACAGGCGTGTTCAACCCAATACCGACATATGGAAGAAACGGCAGTAGGCACAAGGAAATATCTGCTTATAAATCCAAAACGCAGCTATCTAACAGAACGGTTGTCAATGTGTGCACTCAACTTCCAGAGTTAAACCCGTGTGTGGATTCAGCAGTCTGCAAACACGTTCTATGCACAGTCCCAAAATAGGCGTTTTCAGCCCATTACCTGCATATGGAAGAAACGGCAGTAAGCACAGGGAAATATCTGCTTCTAAATCCAAAACGCAGCTGTCTAACAGAACGGTTGTCAATGTGTGCACTCAACTTCCAGAGTTAAACCAGTGTGTGGATTCAGTAGTCTGCAAACACTTTCTGTGCAGAGTCCCAAAACAGGTGTTTTCAGCCCAATACCGGCATATGGAAGAAACAGCAGTAAGCACAGGGAAATATCTGCTTCTAAATCCAAAACGCAGCTATCTAACAGAAGGGTTGTCAATGTGTGCACTCAACTTCCAGAGTTATACCCGTGTGTGGATTCAGCAGTCTGCAAACAATTTCTCTGCAGAGTCTCAAAACAGGCGTTTTCAGCCCGTTACCGGCATATGGAAGAAACAGCAGTAAGCAAAGGGAAATATCTGCTTCTAAATCCAAAACGCAGCTATCTAACAGAACGGTTGTCAATGTGTGCACTCAACGTCCAGAGTTAAACCCGTGTGTGGATTCAGCAGTCTGCAAACACTTTCTCTGCAGAGTCCTAAAACAGGCGTTTTCAGCCCATTACCGGCATACGGAAGAAACAGCAGTAAGCACAGGGAAATATCTGCTTCTAATTCCAAAACGCAGCTATCTAACAGAAAGGTTGTCAATGTGTGCACTCAACTTCCAGAGTTAAACCCGTGTGTGGATTCAGCAGTCTGCAAACACTTTCTCTGCAGAGTCCCAAAACAGACGTTTGCAGCCCATTACCGGCATACGGAAGAAACAGAAGTAAGCACAGGGAAATATCTGCTTCTAAATCCAAAACGCAGATATCTAACATAACGGTTGTCAATGTGTGCACTCAACTTCCAGAGTTAAACCCGTGTGTGGATTCAGCAGTCTGCAAACACCTCTGCAGAGTCCCAGAACAGGTGTTTTCAGCACATTACCGGCATATGGAAGAAACAGCAGTAAGCACAGGGAAATATCCGCTTCTAAATCCAAACGCAGCTATCTAACAGAACGGTTGTCAATGTGTGCACTCAACGTCCAGAGTTAAACCCGTGTGTGGATTCAGCAGTCTGCAAACACTTTCTCTGCAGAGTCCTAAAACAGGCGTTTTCAGCCCATTACCGGCATATGGAAGAAACAGCAGTAAGCACAGGGAAATATCTGCTTCTAAATCCAAAACGCAGCTATCTAACAGAACGGTTGTCAATGTGTGCACTCAACTTCCAGAGTTAAACCCGTGTGTGGATTCAGCAGTCTGCAAACACTTTCTCTGCAGAGTCCCAAAACCGGAGTTTTCAACCCCTTACTGGCATATGGAAGAAACAGCAGCATGCACAGGGAAATTTCTGCTTCTAAATCCAAAACGCAGCTATCTAACAGAACGGTTGTCAATGTGTGCACTCAACTTCCAGAGATAAACCCGTTTGTGAATTCAGCAGTCTGCAAACAATTTCTGTGCAGAGTCCCAAAACAGGCGTTTTCAGCCCATTTCCGGCATATGGAAGAAACGGCAGTAAGCACAGGGAAATATCTGCTTCTAAATCCAAAACGCAGCTGTCTAACAGAACGGTTGTCAATGTGTGCACTCAACTTCCAGAGTTAAACCGGTGTGTGGATTCAGTAGTCTGCAAACACTTTCTGTGCAGAATCCCAAAACAGGCGTTTTCAGCCCATTAGCGGCATATGGAAGAAACGGCAGTAAGCACAGGGAAATATCTGCTTCTAAATCCAAAACGCAGCTATCTAACAGAAGGGTTGTCAATGTGTGCACTCAACTTCCAGAGGTAAACCCGTGTGTGGATTCAGCAGTCTGCAAACAATTTCTCTGCAGAGTCCCAAAACAGGCGTTTTCAGCCCGTTACCGGCATATGGAACAAACGGCAGAAAGCACAGGGAAATATCTGCTTCTAAATCCAAAACGCAGCTGTCTAACAGAACGGTTGTCATTGTGTGCACTCAACTTCCAGAGTTAAACCCGTGTGCGGATTCAGCATTCTGCAAACTCTTTCTCTGCAGAGTCCCAAAACCGGCGTTTTCAGCCCCTTACCGGCATACGGAAGAAACAGCAGTAAGCACAGGGAAATATCTGCTTCTAAATCCAAAGCGCAGCTATCTAACAGAACGGTTGTCAATGTGTGCACTCAACTTCCAGAGTTAAACCCGTGTGTGGATTCAGCAGTCTGCAAACACTTTCTCTGCAGAGTCCTAAAACAGGCGTTTTCAGCCCATTACCGGCATACGGAAGAAACAGCAGTAAGCACAGGGAAATATCTGCTTCTAAATCCAAAACGCAGCTATCTAACAGAACGGTTGTCAATGTGTGCACTCAACTTCCAGAGTTAAACCCGTGTGTGGATTCAGCAGTCTGCAAACACTTTCTCTGCAGAGTCCCAAAACAGACGTTTGCAGCCCATTACCGGCATACGGAAGAAACAGAAGTAAGCACAGGGAAATATCTGCTTCTAAATCCAAAACGCAGATATCTAACATAACGGTTGTCAATGTGTGCACTCAAGTTCCAGAGTTAAACCCGTGTGTGGATTCAGCAGTCTGCAAACACCTCTGCAGAGTCCCAGAACAGGCGTTTTCAGCCCATTACCGGCATATGGAAGAAACAGCAGTAAGCACAGGGAAATATCCGCTTCTAAATCCAAACGCAGCTATCTAACAGAACGGTTGTCAATGTGTGCACTCAACGTCCGGAGTTAAACGCGTGTGTGGATTCAGCAGTCTGCAAACACTTTCTCTGCAGAGTCCTAAAACAGGCGTTTTCAGCCCATTACCGGCATACGGAAGAAACAGCAGTAAGCACAGGGAAATATCTGCTTCTAAATCCAAAACGCAGCTATCTAACAGAACGGTTGTCAATGTGTGCACTCAACTTCCAGAGGTAAACCCGTGTGTGGATTCAGCAGTCTGCAAACACATTCTCTGCAGAGTCCCAAAACAGGCGTTTTCAGCCGATTACCGGCATATGGAAGTAACAGCAGTAAGCACAGGGAAATATCTGCTTCTAAATCCAAAACGCAGCTATCTAACAGAACGGTTGTCAATGTGTGCACTCAGCTTCCAGAGTTAAACCCGTTTGTGTGTTCATCAGTCTGCAAACACTTTCTCTGCAGAGTCCCAAAACAGGCGTTTTCAGCCCTTTACCTGCATATGGAAAAAACGGCAGTAAGCACAGGGAAATATCTGCTTCTAAATCCAAAACGCAGCTATCTAACAGAACGGTTGTCAATGTGTGCACTCAACTTCCAGAGTTAAACCCGTGTGTGGATTCAGCAGTCTGCAAACACTTTCTCTGCAGAGTCCCAAAACCGGAGTTTTCAACCCCTTACTGGCCTATGGAAGAAACAGCAGCATGCACAGGGAAATTTCTGCTTCTAAATCCAAAACGCAGCTATCTAACAGAACGGTTGTCAATGTGTGCACTCAACTTCCAGAGATAAACCCGTTTGTGAATTCAGCAGTCTGCAAACAATTTCTGTGCAGAGTCCCAAAACAGGCGTTTTCAGCCCATTTCCGGCATATGGAAGAAACGGCAGTAAGCACAGGGAAATATCTGCTTCTAAATCCAAAACGCAGCTGTCTAACAGAACGGTTGTCAATGTGTGCACTCAACTTCCAGAGTTAAACCGGTGTGTGGATTCAGTAGTCTGCAAACACTTACTGTGCAGAATCCCAAAACAGGCGTTTTCAGCCCATTAGCGGCATATGGAAGAAACGGCAGTAAGCACAGGGAAATATCTGCTTCTAAATCCAAAACGCAGCTATCTAACAGAAGGGTTGTCAATGTGTGCACTCAACTTCCAGAGGTAAACCCGTGTGTGGATTCAGCAGTCTGCAAACAATTTCTCTGCAGAGTCCCAAAACAGGCGTTTTCAGCCCGTTACCGGCATATGGAACAAACGGCAGAAAGCACAGGGAAAAATCTGCTTCTAAATCCAAAACGCAGCTATCTAACAGAACGGTTGTCAATGTGGGCACTCAACTTCCAGAGTTAAACCCGTGTGCAGATTCAGCATTCTGCAAACTCTTTCTCTGCAGAGTCCCAAAACCGGCGTTTTCAGCCCCTTACCGGCATACGGAAGAAACAGCAGTAAGCACAGGGAAATATCTGCTTCTAAATCCAAAGCGCAGCTATCTAACAGAACGGTTGTCAATGTGTGCACTCAACTTCCAGAGTTAAACCCGTGTGTGGATTCAGCAGTCTGCAAACACTTTCTCTGCAGAGTCCCAAAACAGGCGTTTTCAGCCCATTTCCGGCTTACGGAAGAAACGGCAGTAAGCACAGGGAACTATCTGCTTCTAAATCCAAAACGCAGCTATCTAACAGAACGGCTGTCAATGTGTGGACTCAACTTCCAGAGTTAAACCCGTGTGTGGATTCAGCAGTCTGCAAACACTTTCTCTGCAGAGTCCCAAAACAGGCGTTTTCAGCCCATTACCGGCATATGGAAGAAACAGCAGTAAGCACAGGGAAATATCCGCTTCTAAATCCAAACGCAGCTATCTAACAGAACGGTTGTCAATGTGTGCACTCAACTTCCAGAGTTAAACCCGTGTGTGGATTCAGCAGTCTGCAAACACTTTCTCTGCAGAGTCCCAAAACAGGCGTTTTCAGCCCATTACCGGCATATGGAAGAAACAGCAGTAAGCACAGGGAAATATCTGCTTCTAAATCCAAAACGCAACTATCTAACAGTACGGTTGTCAATGTGTGCACTCAACTTCCAGAGTTAAACCCGTGTGTGGATTCAGCAGTCTGGAAACACGTTCTCTGCAGCGTCCCAAAACAGGCGTTTTCAGCCCATTACCGGCATATGGAAGAAACAGCAGTAAGCACAGGGAAATATCTCCTTCTAAATCCAAAACGCAGCTATCTAACAGAACGGTTGTCAATGTGTGCACTCAATTTCCAGAGTTAAACCCGTGTGTGGATTCAGCAGTCTGCAAACACTTTCTCTGCAGAGTCTCAAAACAGGCGTGTTCAACCCAATACCGGCATATGGAAGAAACGGCAGTAGGCACAAGGAAATATCTGCTTCTAAATCCAAAACGGAGCTATCTAACAGAACGGTTGTCAATCTGTGCACTCAACTTCCAGAGTTAAACACGTGTGTGGATTCAGCAGTCTGCAAACACTTTCTCTGCAGAGTCCCAAAACCGGCGTTTTCAGCCCCTTACCGGCATATGGAAGAAACAGCAGTATGCACAGGGATATATCTTCTTCTAAATCCAAAACGCAGCTATCTAACAGAACGGTTGTCAATGTGTGCACTCAACTTCCAGAGTTAAACCCGTGTGTGGATTCAGCAGTCTGCAAACACTTTCTGTGCAGAATCCCAAAATAGGCGTTTTCAGCCCATTTCCGGCATATGGAAGAAACGGCAGTAAGCACAGGGAAATATCTGCTTCTAAATCCAAAACGCAGCTGTCTAACAGAACGGTTGTCAATGTGTGAACTCAACTTCCAGAGTTAAACCGGTGTGTGGATTCAGTAGTCTGCAAACACTTTCTGTGCAGAATCCCAAAACAGGCGTTTTCAGCCCATTAGCGGCATATGGAAGAAACGGCAGTAAGCACAGGGAAATATCTGCTTCTAAATCCAAAACACAGCTATCTAACAGAAGGGTTGTCAATGTGTGCACTCAACTTCCAGAGGTAAACCCGTGTGTGGATTCAGCAGTCTGCAAACAATTTCTCTGCAGTGTCCCAAAACAGGCGTTTTCAGCCCGTTACCGGCATATGGAACAAACGGCAGAAAGCACAGGGAAATATCTGCTTCTAAATCCAAAACGCAGCTATCTAACAGAACGGTTGTCAATGTGTGCACTCAACTTCCAGAGTTAAACCCGTGTGCAGATTCAGCATTCTGCAAACTCTTTCTCTGCAGAGTCCCAAAACCGGCGTTTTCAGCCCCTTACCGGCATACGGAAGAAACAGCAGTAAGCACAGGGAAATATCTGCTTCTAAATCCAAAGCGCAGCTATCTAACAGAACGGTTGTCAATGTGTGCACTCAACTTCCAGAGTTAAACCCGTGTGTGGATTCAGCAGTCTGCAAACACTTTCTCTGCAGCATCCCAAAACAGGCGTTTTCAGCCCATTACCGGCATACGGAAGAAACAGCAGTAAGCACATGGAAATATCTCCTTCTAAATCCAAAACGCAGGTATCTAACAGAACGGTTGTCAATGTGTGCACTCAACTTCCAGAGTTAAACCCGTGTGTGGATTCAGCAACTGCAAACACTTTCTCTGCAGAGTCTCAAAACAGGCGTGTTCAACCCAATACCGGCATATGGAAGAAACGGCAGTAGGCACAAGGAAATATCTGCTTCTAAATCCAAAACGGAGCTATCTAACAGAACGGTTGTCAATGTGTGCACTCAACTTCCAGAGTTAAACCCGTGTGTGGATTCAGCAGTCTGCAAACACTTTCTGTGCACAGTCCCAAAATAGGCGTTTTCAGCCCATTACCGGCTTATGGAAGAAACGGCAGTAAGCACAGGGAAATATCTGCTTCTAAATCCAAAACGCAGCTGTCTAACAGAACGGTTGTCAATGTGTGCACTCAACTTCCAGAGTTAAACCAGTGTGTGGATTCAGTAGTCTGCAAACACTTTCTGTGCAGAGTCCCAAAACAGGCGTTTTCAGCCCAATACCGGCATATGGAAGAAACAACAGGAAGCACAGGGAAATATCTGCTTCTAAATCCAAAACGCAGCTATCTAACAGAAGGGTTGTCAGTGTGTGCACTCAACTTCCAGAGTTAAACACGTGTGTGGATTCTGCAGTCTGCAAACACTTTCTCTGCAGAGTCCCAAAACAGGCGTTTTCAGCCCATTACCGGCAGATGGAAAAAACGGCAGTAAGCACAGGGAAATATCTGCTTCTAAATCCAAAACGCAGCTATCTAACAGAACGGTTGTCAATGTGTGCACTCAACTTCCAGAGATAAACCCGTGTGTGGATTCAGCAGTCTGCAAACACTTTCTCTGCAGAGTCCCAAAACAGGCGTTTTCAGCCCATTACCGGCATATGGAAGAAACAGCAGTAAGCACAGGGAAATATCTGCTTCTAAATCCAAAACGCAGCTATCTAACAGAACGGTTGTCAATGTGTGCACTCAACTTCCAGAATTAAACCCGTGTGTGGATTCAGCAGTCTGCAAACACTTTCTCTGCAGAGTCTCAAAACAGGCGTTTTCAGCCCATTACCGGCATATGGAAGAAACAGCAGGAAGCACAGGGAAATATCTGCTTCTAAATCCAAAACGCAGCTATCTAACAGAAGGGTTGTCAATGTGTGCACTCAACTTCCAGAGTTATACCCGTGTGTGGATTCAGCAGTCTGCAAAAAATTTCTCTGCAGAGTCTCAAACAGGCGTTTTCAGCCCGTTACCGGCATATAGAAGAAACAGCAGTAAGCAAAGGGAACTATCTGCTTCTAAATCCAAAACGCAGCTATCTAACAGAACGGTTGTCAATGTGTGCACTCAACTTCCAGAGTTAAACCCGTGTGTGGATTCAGCAGTCTGCAAACACTTTCTCTGCAGAGTCTCAAAACAGGCGTGTTCAACCCAATACCGGCATATGGAAGAAACGGCAGTAGGCACAAGGAAATATCTGCTTCTAAATCCAAAACGGAGCTATCTAACAGAACAGTTGTCAATGTGTGCACTCAACTTCCAGAGTTAAACCCGTGTGTGGATTCAGCAGTCTGCAAACACATTCTCTGCAGAGTCCCAAAACAGGCGTTTTCAGCCCATTACCGGCATATGGAAGAAACAGCAGTAAGCACAGGGAAATATCTGCTTCTAAATCCAAAACGCAGCTATCTAACAGAAGGTTTTTCAATGTGTGCACTCAACTTCCAGAGTTAAACCCGTGCGTGGATTCAGCAGTCTGCAAACAGTTTCTCTGCAGAGTCCCAAAACAGGCGTTTTCAGCCCATTACCGGCATATGGAAGAAACGGCAGTAAGCACAGGGAAATATCTGCTTCTAAATCCAAAACGCAGCTATCTAACAGAACGGTTGTCAATGTGTGCACTCAACTTCCAGAGTTAAACCCGTGTGTGGATTCAGCAGTCTGCAAACACTTTCTCTGCAGAGTCCCAAAACAGGCGTTTGCAGCCCATTACCGGCATACGGAAGAACAGAAGTAAGCACAGGGAAATATCTGCTTCTAAATCCAAAACGCAGCTATCTAACAGAACGGTTGTCAATGTGTGCACTCAACTTCCAGAGTTAAACCCGTGTGTGGATTCAGCAGTCTGCAATCACTTTCTCCGCAGAATCCCAAAACAGGCGTTTTCAGCCCATTACCGGCATACGGAAGAAACAGCAGTAAGCACAGGGAAATATCTGCTTCTAAATCCAAAACGCAACTATCTAACAGAACGGTTGTCAATGTGTGCACTCAACTTCCAGAGTTAAACCCGTGTGTGGATTCAGCAGTCTGCAAACACTTTCTCTGCAGCGTCTCAAAACAGGCGTTTTCAGTCCATTACCGGCATATGGAAGAAACAGCAGTAAGCACATGGAAATATCTCCTTCTAAATCCAAAACGCAGCTATCTAACAGAACGGTTGTCAATGTGTGCACTCAATTTCCAGAGTTAAACCCGTGTGTGGATTCAGCAGTCTGCAAACACTTTCTCTGCAGAATCTCAAAACAGGCGTGTTCAACCCAATACCGACATATGGAAGAAACGGCAGTAGGCACAAGGAAATATCTGCTTCTAAATCCAAAACGGAGCTATCTAACAGAACGGTTGTCAATGTGTGCACTCAACTTCCAGAGTTAAACCCGTGTGTGGATTCAGCAGTCTGCAAACACGTTCTATGCACAGTCCCAAAATAGGCGTTTTCAGCCCATTACCTGCATATGGAAGAAACGGCAGTAAGCACAGGGAAATATCTGCTTCTAAATCCAAAACGCAGCTCTCTAACAGAACGGTTGTCAATGTGTGCACTCAACTTCCAGAGTTAAACCAGTGTGTGGATTCAGTAGTCTGCAAACACTTTCTGTGCAGAGTCCCAAAACAGGCGTTTTCAGCCCAATACCGGCATATGGAAGAAACAGCAGTAAGCACAGGGAAATATCTGCTTCTAAATCCAAAACGCAGCTATCTAACAGAAGGGTTGTCAATGTGGGCACTCAACTTCCAGAGTTAAACCCGTGTGTGGATTCAGCAGTCTGCAAACACTTTCTCTGCAGAGTCCTAAAACAGGCGTTTTCAGCCCATTACCGGCATACGGAAGAAACAGCAGTAAGCACAGGGAAATATCTGCTTCTAAATCCAAAACGCAGCTATCTAACAGAACGGTTGTCAATGTGTGCACTCAACTTCCAGAGTTAAACCCGTGTGTGGATTCAGCAGTCTGCAAACACTTTCTCTGCAGAGTCCCAAAACAGACGTTTGCAGCCCATTACCGGCATACGGAAGAAACAGAAGTAAGCACAGGGAAATATCTGCTTCTAAATCCAAAACGCAGATATCTAACATAACGGTTGTCAATGTGTGCACTCAACTTCCAGAGTTAAACCCGTGTGTGGATTCAGCAGTCTGCAAACACCTCTGCAGAGTCCCAGAACAGGCGTTTTCAGCCCATTACCGGCATATGGAAGAAACAGCAGTAAGCACAGGGAAATATCCGCTTCTAAATCCAAACGCAGCTATCTAACAGAACGGTTGTCAATGTGTGCACTCAACGTCCAGAGTTAAACCCGTGTGTGGATTCAGCAGTCTGCAAACACTTTCTCTGCAGAGTCCTAAAACAGGCGTTTTCAGCCCATTACCGGCATACGGAAGAAACAGCAGTAAGCACAGGGAAATATCTGCTTCTAAATCCAAAACGCAGCTATCTAACAGAACGGTTGTCAATGTGTGCACTCAACTTCCAGAGGTAAACCCGTGTGTGGATTCAGCAGTCTGCAAACACATTCTCTGCAGAGTCCCAAAACAGGCGTTTTCAGCCGATTACCGGCATATGGAAGTAACAGCAGTAAGCACAGGGAAATATCTGCTTCTAAATCCTAAACGCAGCTATCTAACAGAACGGTTGTCAATGTGTGCACTCAGCTTCCAGAGTTAAACCCGTTTGTGTGTTCAGCAGTCTGCAAACACTTTCTCTGCAGAGTCCCAAAACAGGCGTTTTCAGCCCTTTACCTGCATATGGAAAAAACGGCAGTAAGCACAGGGAAATATCTGCTTCTAAATCCAAAACGCAGCTATCTAACAGAACGGTTGTCAATGTGTGCACTCAACTTCCAGAGTTAAACCCGTGTGTGGATTCAGCAGTCTGCAAACACTTTCTCTGCAGAGTCCCAAAACCGGAGTTTTCAACCCCTTACTGGCATATGGAAGAAACAGCAGCATGCACAGGGAAATTTCTGCTTCTAAATCCAAAACGCAGCTATCTAACAGAACGGTTGTCAATGTGTGCACTCAACTTCCAGAGATAAACCCGTTTGTGAATTCAGCAGTCTGCAAACAATTTCTGTGCAGAGTCCCAAAACAGGCGTTTTCAGCCCATTTCCGGCATATGGAAGAAACGGCAGTAAGCACAGGGAAATATCTGCTTCTAAATCCAAAACGCAGCTGTCTAACAGAACGGTTGTCAATGTGTGCACTCAACTTCCAGAGTTAAACCGGTGTGTGGATTCAGTAGTCTGCAAACACTTACTGTGCAGAATCCCAAAACAGGCGTTTTCAGCCCATTAGCGGCATATGGAAGAAACGGCAGTAAGCACAGGGAAATATCTGCTTCTAAATCCAAAACGCAGCTATCTAACAGAAGGGTTGTCAATGTGTGCACTCAACTTCCAGAGGTAAACCCGTGTGTGGATTCAGCAGTCTGCAAACAATTTCTCTGCAGAGTCCCAAAACAGGCGTTTTCAGCCCGTTACCGGCATATGGAACAAACGGCAGAAAGCACAGGGAAATATCTGCTTCTAAATCCAAAACGCAGCTATCTAACAGAACGGTTGTCAATGTGTGCACTCAACTTCCAGAGTTAAACCCGTGTGCAGATTCAGCATTCTGCAAACTCTTTCTCTGCAGAGTCCCAAAACCGGCGTTTTCAGCCCCTTACCGGCATACGGAAGAAACAGCAGTAAGCACAGGGAAATATCTGCTTCTAAATCCAAAGCGCAGCTATCTAACAGAACGGTTGTCAATGTGTGCACTCAACTTCCAGAGTTAAACCCGTGTGTGGATTCAGCAGTCTGCAAACACTTTCTCTGCAGAGTCCCAAAACAGGCGTTTTCAGCCCATTTCCGGCTTACGGAAGAAACGGCAGTAAGCACAGGGAACTATCTGCTTCTAAATCCAAAACGCAGCTATCTAACAGAACGGCTGTCAATGTGTGGACTCAACTTCCAGAGTTAAACCCGTGTGTGGATTCAGCAGTCTGCAAACACTTTCTCTGCAGAGTCCCAAAACAGGCGTTTTCAGCCCATTACCGGCATATGGAAGAAACAGCAGTAAGCACAGGGAAATATCCGCTTCTAAATCCAAACGCAGCTATCTAACAGAACGGTTGTCAATGTGTGCACTCAACTTCCAGAGTTAAACCCGTGTGTGGATTCAGCAGTCTGCAAACACTTTCTCTGCAGAGTCCCAAAACAGGCGTTTTCAGCCCATTACCGGCATATGGAAGAAACAGCAGTAAGCACAGGGAAATATCTGCTTCTAAATCCAAAACGCAACTATCTAACAGTACGGTTGTCAATGTGTGCACTCAACTTCCAGAGTTAAACCCGTGTGTGGATTCAGCAGTCTGGAAACACGTTCTCTGCAGCGTCCCAAAACAGGCGTTTTCAGCCCATTACCGGCATATGGAAGAAACAGCAGTAAGCACAGGGAAATATCTCCTTCTAAATCCAAAACGCAGCTATCTAACAGAACGGTTGTCAATGTGTGCACTCAATTTCCAGAGTTAAACCCGTGTGTGGATTCAGCAGTCTGCAAACACTTTCTCTGCAGAGTCTCAAAACAGGCGTGTTCAACCCAATACCGGCATATGGAAGAAACGGCAGTAGGCACAAGGAAATATCTGCTTCTAAATCCAAAACGGAGCTTTCTAACAGAACGGTTGTCAATCTGTGCACTCAACTTCCAGAGTTAAACACGTGTGTGGATTCAGCAGTCTGCAAACACTTTCTCTGCAGAGTCCCAAAACAGGCGTTTTCAGCCCCTTACCGGCATATGGAAGAAACAGCAGTATGCACAGGGAAATATCTTCTTCTAAATCCAAAACGCAGCTATCTAACAGAACGGTTGTCAATGTGTGCACTCAACTTCCAGAGTTAAACCCGTGTGTGGATTCAGCAGTCTGCAAACACTTTCTGTGCAGAATCCCAAAATAGGCGTTTTCAGCCCATTACCGGCATATGGAAGAAACGGCAGTAAGCACAGGGAAATATCTGCTTCTAAATCCAAAACGCAGATGTCTAACAGAACGGTTGTCAATGTGTGCACTCAACTTCCAGAGTTAAACCGGTGTGTGGATTCAGTAGTCTGCAAACACTTTCTGTGCAGAGTCCCAAAACAGGCGTTTTCAGCCCAAGACCGGCATATGGAAGAAACAGCAGTAAGCACAGGGAAATATCTGCTTCTAAATCCAAAACGCAGATATCTAACAGAAGGGTTGTCAATGTGTGAACTCAACTTCCAGAGTTATACCCGTGTGTGGATTCAGCAGTCGGCAAACAATTTCTCTGCAGAGTCTCAAAACAGGCGTTTTCAGCCCGTTACCGGCATATGGAAGAAACGGCAGAAAGCACTGGGAAATATCTGCTTCTAAATCCAAAACGCAGCTATCTAACAGAACGGTTGTCAATGTGTGCACTCAACTTCCAGAGTTAAACCCGTGTGTGGATTCAGCAGTCTGCAAACACTTTCTCTGCAGAGTCCCAAAACAGGCTTTTGCAGCCCATTACCGGCATACGGAAGAAACAGAAGTAAGCACAGGGAAATATCTGCTTCTAAATCCAAAACGCAGCTATCTAACAGAACGGTTGTCAATGTGTGCACTCAACTTCCAGAGGTAAACCCGTGTGTGGTTTCAGCAGCCTGCAAACACATTCTCTGCAGAGTCCCAAAATAGGCGTTTTCAGCCGATTACCGGCATATGGAAGTAACAGCAGTAAGCACAGGGAAATATCTGCTTCTAAATCCAAAACGCAGCTATCTAACAGAACGGTTGTCAATGTGTGCACTCAGCTTCCAGAGTTAAACCCGTTTGTGTGTTCAGCAGTCTGCAAACACTTTCTCTGCAGAGTCCCAAAACAGGCGTTTTCAGCCCTTTACCTGCATATGGAGCAAACGGCAGAAAGCACAGGGAAATATCTGCTTCTAAATCCAAAACGCAGCTATCTAACAGAACGGTTGTCAATGTGTTCACTCAACTTCCAGAGTTAAACCCGTGTGCGGATTCAGCATTCTGCAAACTCTTTCTCTGCAGAGTCCCAAAACCGGCGTTTTCAGCCACTTCCCGGCATACGGAAGAAACAGCAGTAAGCACAGGGAAATATCTGCTTCTAAATCCAAAGCGCAGCTATCTAACAGAACGGTTGTCAATGTGTGCACTCAACTTCCAGAGTTAAACCCGTGTGTGGATTCAGCAGTCTGCAAACACTTTCTCTGCAGAGTCCCAAAACAGGCGTTTTCAGCCCATTTCCGGCTTACGGAAGAAACGGCAGTAAGCACAGGGAAATATCTGCTTCTAAATCCAAAACGCAGCTATCTAACAGAACGGCTGTCAATGTGTGGACTCAACTTCCAGAGTTAAACCCGTGTGTGGATTCAGCAGTCTGCAAACACTTTCTCTGCAGAGTCCCAAAACAGGCTTTTTCAGCCCATTACCGGCATATGGAAGAAACAGCAGTAAGCACAGGGAAATATCCGCTTCTAAATCCAAACGCAGCTATCTAACAGAACGGTTGTCAATGTGTGCACTCAACTTCCAGAGTTAAACCCGTGTGTGGATTCAGCAGTCTGCAAACACTTTCTCTGCAGAGTCCCAAAACAGGCATTTGCAGCCCATTACCGGCATACGGAAGAAACAGAAGTAAGCACAGGGAAATATCTGCTTCTAAATCCAAAACGCAGCTATCTAACAGAACGGTTGTCAATGTGTGCACTCAACTTCCAGAGGTAAACCCGTGTGTGGATTCAGCAGTCTGCAAACACATTCTCTGCAGAGTCCCAAAACAGGCGTTTTCAGCGGATTACCGGCATATGGAAGTAACAGCAGTAAGCACAGGGAAATATCTGCTTCTAAATCCAAAACGCAGCTATCTAACAGAACGGTTGTCAATGTGTGCACTCAGCTTCCAGAGTTAAACCCGTTTGTGTGTTCAGCAGTCTGCAAACACTTTCTCTGCAGAGTCCCAAAACAGGCGTTTTCAGCCCTTTACCTGCATATGGAAAAAACGGCAGTAAGCACAGGGAAATATCTGCTTCTAAATCCAAAACGCAGCTATCTAACAGAACGGTTGTCAATGTGTGCACTCAACTTCCAGAGGTAAACCCGTGTGTGGATTCAGCAGTCTGCAAACACTTTCTCTGCAGAGTCCCAAAACCGGAGTTTTCAACCCCTTACTGGCATATGGAAGAAACAGCAGCATGCACAGGGAAATTTCTGCTTCTAAATCCAAAACGCAGCTATCTAACAGAACGGTTGTCAATGTGTGCACTCAACTTCCAGAGATAAACCCGTTTGTGAATTCAGCAGTCTGCAAACAATTTCTGTGCAGAGTCCCAAAACAGGCATTTTCAGCCCATTTCCGGCATATGGAAGAAACGGCAGTAAGCACAGGGAAATATCTGCTTCTAAATCCAAAACGCAGCTGTCTAACAGAACGGTTGTCAATGTGTGCACTCAACTTCCAGAGTTAAACCGGTGTGTGGATTCAGTAGTCTGCAAACACTTTCTGTGCAGAATCCCAAAACAGGCGTTTTCAGCCCATTAGCGGCATATGGAAGAAACGGCAGTAAGCACAGGGAAATATCTGCTTCTAAATCCAAAACGCAGCTATCTAACAGAAGGGTTGTCAATGTGTGCACTCAACTTCCAGAGGTAAACCCGTGTGTGGATTCAGCAATCTGCAAACAATTTCTCTGCAGAGTCCCAAAACAGGCGTTTTCAGCCCGTTACCGGCATATGGAACAAACGGCAGAAAGCACAGGGAAATATCTGCTTCTAAATCCAAAACGCAGCTATCTAACAGAACGGTTGTCAATGTGTGCACTCAACTTCCAGAGGTAAACCCGTGTGCGGATTCAGCATTCTGCAAACTCTTTCTCTGCAGAGTCCCAAAACCGGCGTTTTCAGCCCCTTACCGGCATACGGAAGAAACAGCAGTAAGCACAGGGAAATATCTGCTTCTAAATCCAAAACGCAGCTATCTAACAGAACGGTTGTCAATGTGTGCACTCAACTTCCAGAGGTAAACCCGTGTGTGGATTCAGCAGTCTGCAAACACATTCTCTGCAGAGTCCCAAAACAGGCGTTTTCAGCCGATTACCGGCATATGGAAGTAACAGCAGTAAGCACAGGGAAATATCTGCTTCTAAATCCAAAACGCAGCTATCTAACAGAACGGTTGTCAATGTGTGCACTCAGCTTCCAGAGTTAAACCCGTTTGTGTGTTCAGCAGTCTGCAAACACTTTCTCTGCAGAGTCCCAAAACAGACGTTTTCAGCCCTTTACCTGCATATGGAAAAAACGGCAGTAAGCACAGGGAAATATCTGCTTCTAAATCCAAAACGCAGCTATCTAACAGAACGGTTGTCAATGTGTTCACTCAACTTCCAGAGTTAAAACCGTGTGTGGATTCAGCAGTCTGCAAACACTTTCTCTGCAGAGTCCCAAAACCGGAGTTTTCAACCCCTTACTGGCATAAGGAAGAAACAGCAGCATGCACAGGGAAATTTCTGCTTCTAAATCCAAAACGCAGCTATCTAACAGAACGGTTGTCAATGTGTGCACTCAACTTCCAGAGATAAACCCGTTTGTGAATTCAGCAGTCTGCAAACAATTTCTGTGCAGAGTCCCAAAACAGGCGTTTTCAGCCCATTTCCGGCATATGGAAGAAACGGCAGTAAGCACAGGGAAATATCTGCTTCTAAATCCAAAACGCAGCTGTCTAACAGAACGGTTGTCAATGTGTGCACTCAACTTCCAGAGTTAAACCGGTGTGTGGATTCAGTAGTCTGCAAACACTTACTGTGCAGAATCCCAAAACAGGCGTTTTCAGCCCATTAGCGGCATATGGAAGAAACGGCAGTAAGCACAGGGAAATATCTGCTTCTAAATCCAAAACGCAGCTATCTAACAGAAGGGTTGTCAATGTGTGCACTCAACTTCCAGAGGTAAACCCGTGTGTGGATTCAGCAGTCTGCAAACAATTTCTCTGCAGAGTCCCAAAACAGGCGTTTTCAGCCCGTTACCGGCATATGGAACAAACGGCAGAAAGCACAGGGAAATATCTGCTTCTAAATCCAAAACGCAGCTATCTAACAGAACGGTTGTCAATGTGTGCACTCAACTTCCAGAGTTAAACCCGTGTGCAGATTCAGCATTCTGCAAACTCTTTCTCTGCAGAGTCCCAAAACCGGCGTTTTCAGCCCCTTACCGGCATACGGAAGAAACAGCAGTAAGCACAGGGAAATATCTGCTTCTAAATCCAAAGCGCAGCTATCTAACAGAACGGTTGTCAATGTGTGCACTCAACTTCCAGAGTTAGACCCGTGTGTGGATTCAGCAGTCTGCAAACACTTTCTCTGCAGAGTCCCAAAACAGGCGTTTTCAGCCCATTTCCGGCTTACGGAAGAAACGGCAGTAAGCACAGGGAACTATCTGCTTCTAAATCCAAAACGCAGCTATCTAACAGAACGGCTGTCAATGTGTGGACTCAACTTCCAGAGTTAAACCCGTGTGTGGATTCAGCAGTCTGCAAACACTTTCTCTGCAGAGTCCCAAAACAGGCGTTTTCAGCCCATTACCGGCATATGGAAGAAACAGCAGTAAGCACAGGGAAATATCTGCTTCTAAATCCAAAACGCAACTATCTAACAGTACGGTTGTCAATGTGTGCACTCAACTTCCAGAGTTAAACCCGTGTGTGGATTCAGCAGTCTGCAAACACGTTCTCTGCAGCGTCCCAAAACAGGCGTTTTCAGCCCATTACCGGCATATGGAAGAAACAGCAGTAACCACAGGGAAATATCTCCTTCTAAATCCAAAACGCAGCTATCTAACAGAACGGTTGTCAATGTGTGCACTCAATTTCCAGAGTTAAACCCGTGTGTGGATTCAGCAGTCTGCAAACACTTTCTCTGCAGAGTCTCAAAACAGGCGTGTTCAACCCAATACCGGCATATGGAAGAAACGGCAGTAGGCACAAGGAAATATCTGCTTCTAAATCCAAAACGGAGCTATCTAACAGAACGGTTGTCAATCTGTGCACTCAACTTCCAGAGTTAAACACGTGTGTGGATTCAGCAGTCTGCAAACACTTTCTCTGCAGAGTCCCAAAACCGGCGTTTTCAGCCCCTTACCGGCATATGGAAGAAACAGCAGTATGCACAGGGATATATCTTCTTCTAAATCCAAAACGCAGCTATCTAACAGAACGGTTGTCAATGTGTGCACTCAACTTCCAGAGTTAAACCCGTGTGTGGATTCAGCAGTCTGCAAACACTTTCTGTGCAGAATCCCAAAATAGGCGTTTTCAGCCCATTTCCGGCATTTGGAAGAAACGGCAGTAAGCACAGGGAAATATCTGCTTCTAAATCCAAAACGCAGCTGTCTAACAGAACGGTTGTCAATGTGTGCACTCAACTTCCAGAGGTAAACCCGTGTGTGTATTCAGCAGTCTGCAAACAATTTCTCTGCAGAGTCCCAAAACAGGCGTTTTCAGCCCGTTACCGGCATATGGAACAAACGGCAGAAAGCACAGGGAAATATCTGCTTCTAAATCCAAAACGCAGCTATCTAACAGAACGGTTGTCAATGTGTGCACTCAACTTCCAGAGTTAAACCCGTGTGTGGATTCAGCAGTCTGCAAACTCTTTCTCTGCAGAGTCCCAAAACCGGCGTTTTCAGCCCCTTACCGGCATACGGAAGAAACAGCAGTAAGCACAGGGAAATATCTGCTTCTAAATCCAAAGCGCAGCTATCTAACAGAACGGTTGTCAATGTGTGCACTCAACTTCCAGAGTTAAACCCGTGTGTGGATTCAGCAGTCTGCAAACACTTTCTCTGCAGAGTCCCAAAACAGGCGTTTTCAGCCCATTTCCGGCTTACGGAAGAAACGGCAGTAAGCACAGGGAAATATCTGCTTCTAAATCCAAAGCGCAGCTATCTAACAGAACGGTTGTCAATGTGTGCACTCAACTTCCAGAGTTAAACCCGTGTGTGGTTTCAGCAGTCTGCAAACACTTTCTCTGCAGAGTCCCAAAACAGGCGTTTTCAGCCCATTATCAGCATATGGAAGAAACAGCAGTAAGCACAGGGAAATATCCGCTTCTAAATCCAAACGCAGCTATCTAACAGAACGGTTGTCAATGTGTGCACTCAACTTCCAGAGTTAAACCCGTGTGTGGATTCAGCAGTCTGCAAACACTTTCTCTGCAGAGTCCCAAAACAGGCGTTTTCAGCCCATTACCGGCATATGGAAGAAACAGCAGTAAGCACAGGGAAATATCTGCTTCTAAATCCAAAACGCAACTATCTAACAGTACGGTTGTCAATGTGTGCACTCAACTTCCAGAGTTAAACCCGTGTGTGGATTCAGCAGTCTGCAAACACGTTCTCTGCAGCGTCCCAAAACAGGCGTTTTCAGCCCATTACCGGCATATGGAAGAAACAGCAGTAAGCACAGGGAAATATCACCTTCTAAATCCAAAACGCAGCTATCTAACAGAACGGTTGTCAATGTGTGCACTCAATTTCCAGAGTTAAACCCGTGTGTGGATTCAGCAGTCTGCAAACTCTTTCTCTGCAGAGTCTCAAAACAGGCGTGCTCAACCCAATACCGGCATATGGAAGAAATGGCAGTAGGCACAAGGAAATATCTGCTTCTAAATCCAAAACGGAGCTATCTAACAGAACGGTTGTCAATCTGTGCACTCAACTTCCAGAGTTAAACACGTGTGTGGATTCAGCAGTCTGCAAACACTTTCTCTGCAGAGTCCCAAAACAGGCGTTTTCAGCCCCTTACCGGCATATGGAAGAAACAGCAGTATGCACAGGGAAATATCTTCTTCTAAATCCAAAACGCAGCTATCTAACAGAACGGTTGTCAATGTGTGCACTCAACTTCCAGAGTTAAACCCGTGTGTGGATTCAGCAGTCTGCAAACACTTTCTGTGCAGAATCCCAAAATAGGCGTTTTCAGCCCATTACCGGCATATGGAAGAAACGGCAGTAAGCACAGGGAAATATCTGCTTCTAAATCCAAAACGCAGATATCTAACAGAAGGGTTGTCAATGTGTGAACTCAACTTCCAGAGTTATACCCGTGTGTGGATTCAGCAGTCGGCAAACAATTTCTCTGCAGAGTCTCAAAACAGGCGTTTTCAGCCCGTTACCGGCATATGGAAGAAACGGCAGAAAGCTCTGGGAAATATCTGCTTCTAAATCCAAAACGCAGCTATCTAACAGAACGGTTGTCAATGTGTGCACTCAACTTCCATAGCTAAACCCGTGTGTGGATTCAGCAGTCTGCAAACTCTTTCTCTGCAGAGTCCCAAAACCAGCGTTTTCAGCCCCTTACCGGCATACGGAAGAAACAGCAGTAAGCACAGGGAAATATCTGTTTCTAAATCCAAAACGCAGCTATCTAACAGAACGGCTGTCAATGTGTGGATTCAACTTCCAGAGTTAAACCCGTGTGTGGATTCAGCAGTCTGCAAACACTTTCTCTGCAAAGTCCCAAAACAGGCGTTTTCAGGCGATTACCGGCATATGGAAGAAACGGCAGTAAGCACAGGGAAATATATGCTTCTAAATCCAAAACGCAGCTATCTAACAGAACGGCTGTCAATGTGTGCACTCAACTTCCAGAGGTAAACCCGTTTGTGGATTCTGCAGTCTGCAAACACTTTCTGTGCAGAGTCCCAAAACAGGCGTTTTCAGCCGATTACTGGCATATGGAAAAAACGGCAGTAAGCACAGGGAAATATCTGCTTGTAAATCCAAAACGCAGCTATCTAACAGAACGGTTGTCAATGTGTGCACTCAACTTCCAGAGTTAAACCCGTGTGTGGATTCAGCAGTCTGCAAACACTTTCTCTGCAGAGTCCCAAAACAGACGTTTGCAGCCCATTACCGGCATACGGAAGAAACAGAAGTAAGCACAGGGAAATATCTGCTTCTAAATCCAAAACGCAGATATCTAACATAACGGTTGTCAATGTGTGCACTCAACTTCCAGAGTTAAACCCGTGTGTGGATTCAGCAGTCTGCAAACACCTCTGCAGAGTCCCAGAACAGGCGTTTTCAGCCCATTACCGGCATATGGAAGAAACAGCAGTAAGCACAGGGAAATATCCGCTTCTAAATCCAAACGCAGCTATCTAACAGAACGGTTGTCAATGTGTGCACTCAACTTCCAGAGTTAAACCCGTGTGTGGATTCAGCAGTCTGCAAACACTTTCTCTGCAGAGTCCTAAAACAGGCGTTTTCAGCCCATTACCGGCATACGGAAGAAACAGCAGTAAGCACAGGGAAATATCTGCTTCTAAATCCAAAACGCAGCTATCTAACAGAACGGTTGTCAATGTGTGCACTCAACTTCCAGAGTTAAACCCGTGTGTGGATTCAGCAGTCTGCAAACACTTTCTCTGCAGAGTCCCAAAACAGGCTTTTGCAGCCCATTACCGGCATACGGAAGAAACAGAAGTAAGCACAGGGAAATATCTGCTTCTAAATCCAAAACACAGCTATCTAACAGAACGGTTGTCAATGTGTGCACTCAACTTCCAGAGGTAAACCCGTGTGTGGTTTCAGCAGCCTGCAAACACATTCTCTGCAGAGTCCCAAAACAGGCGTTTTCAGCCGATTACCGGCATATGGAAGTAACAGCAGTAAGCACAGGGAAATATCTGCTTCTAAATCCAAAACGCAGCTATCTAACAGAACGGTTGTCAATGTGTGCACTCAGCTTCCAGAGTTAAACCCGTTTGTGTGTTCAGCAGTCTGCAATCACTTTCTCTGCAGAGTCCCAAAACAGGCGTTTTCAGGCCCTTTACCTGCATATGGAGCAAACGGCAGAAAGCACAGGGAAATATCTGCTTCTAAATCCAAAACGCAGCTATCTAACAGAACGGTTGTCAAAGTGTGCACTCAACTTCCAGAGTTAAACCCGTGTGCGGATTCAGCATTCTGCAAACTCTTTCTCTGCAGAGTCCCAAAACCGGCGTTTTCAGCCACTTCCCGGCATACGGAAGAAACAGCAGTAAGCACAGGGAAATATCTGCTTCTAAATCCAAAGCGCAGCTATCTAACAGAACGGTTGTCAATGTGTGCACTCAACTTCCAGAGTTAAACCCGTGTGTGGATTCAGCAGTCTGCAAACACTTTCTCTGCAGAGTCCCAAAACAGGCGTTTTCAGCCCATTTCCGGCTTACGGAAGAAACGGCAGTAAGCACAGGGAAATATCTGCTTCTAAATCCAAAACGCAGCTATCTAACAGAACGGCTGTCAATGTGTGGACTCAACTTCCAGAGTTAAACCCGTGTGTGGATTCAGCAGTCTGCAAACACTTTCTCTGCAGAGTCCCAAAACAGGCTTTTTCAGCCCATTACCGGCATATGGAAGAAACAGCAGTAAGCACAGGGAAATATACGCTTCTAAATCCAAACGCAGCTATCTAACAGAACGGTTGTCAATGTGTGCACTCAACTTCCAGAGTTAAACCCGTGTGTGGTTTCAGCAGTCTGCAAACACTTTCTCTGCAGAGTCCCAAAACAGGCGTTTTCAGCCCATTACCGGCATACGGAAGAAACAGCAGTAAGCACAGGGAAATATCTGCTTCTAAATCCAAAACGCAACTATCTAACAGAACGGTTGTCAATGTGTGCACTCAACTTGCAGAGCTAAACCCGTGTGTGGATTCAGCAGTCTGCAAACACGTTCTCTGCAGCGTCCCAAAACAGGCGTTTTCAGCCCATTACCGGCATATGGAAGAAACAGCAGTAAGCACAGGGAAATATCTGCTTCTAAATCCAAAACGCAGCTATCTAACAGAACGGTTGTCAATGTGTGCACTCAATTTCCAGAGATAAACCCGTGTGTGGATTCAGCAGTCTGCAAACACTTTCTCTGCAGAGTCTCAAAACAGGCGTGTTCAACCCAATACCGGCATATGGAAGAAACGGCAGTAGGCACAAGGAAATATCTGCTTCTAAATCCAAAACGGAGCTATCTAACAGAACGGTTGTCAATGTGTGCACTCAACTTCCAGAGTTAAACCCGTGTGTGGATTCAGCAGTCTGCAAACACTTTCTCTGCAGAGTCCCAAAACCGGCGTTTTCAGCCCCTTACCGGCATATGGAAGAAACAGCAGTATGCACAGGGAAATATTTTCTTCTAAATCCAAAACGCAGCTATCTAACAGAACGGTTGTCAATGTGTGCACTCAACTTCCAGAGATAAACCCGTGTGTGGATTCAGCAGTCTGCAAACAATTTCTGTGCAGAGTCCCAAAACAGGCGTTTTCAACCCATTTCCGGCATATGGAAGAAACGGCAGTAAGCACAGGGAAATATCTGCTTCTAAATCCAAAACGCAGCTGTCTAACAGAACGGTTGTCAATGTGTGCACTCAACTTCCAGAGTTAAACCGAGGTGTGAATTCAGTAGTCTGCAAACACTTTCTGTGCAGAGTCCCAAAACAGGCGTTTTCAGCCCATTAGCGGCATATGGAAGAAACGGCAGTAAGCACAGGGAAATATCTGCTTCTAAATCCAAAACGCAGCTATCTAACAGAAGGTTGTCAATGTGTGCACTCAACTTCCAGAGTTAAACCCGTGTGTGGATTCAGCAGTCTGCAAACAATTTCTCTGCAGAGTCCCAAAACAGGGGTTTTCAGCCCGTTACCGGCATATGGAACAAACGGCAGAAAGCACAGGGAAATATCTGCTTCTAAATCCAAAACGCAGCAATCTAACAGAACGGTTGTCAATGTGTGCACTCAACTTCCAGAGTTAAACCCGTGTGCGGATTCAGCATTCTGCAAACTCTTTCTCTGCAGAGTCCCAAAACCGGCGTTTTCAGCCCCTTACCGGCATACGGAAGAAACGGCAGAAAGCACAGGGAAATATCTGCTTCTAAATCCAAAACGCTGCTATCTAACAGAACGGTTGTCAGTGTGTGCACTCAACTTCCAGAGTTAAACCCGTGTGTGGATTCTGCAGTCTGCAAACACTTTCTCTGCAGAGTCCCAAAACAGGCGTTTTCAGCCCATTACCGGCAGATGGAAGAAACGGCAGTAAGCACAGGGAAATATCTGCCTCTAAATCCAAAACGCAGCTATCTAACAGAACGGTTGTCAATGTGTGCACTCAACTTCCAGAGTTAAACCCGTGTGTGGATTCAGCAGTCTGCAAACACTTTCTCTGCAGAGTCCCAAAACAGACGTTTGCAGCCCATTACCGGCATACGGAAGAAACAGAAGTAAGCACAGGGAAATATCTGCTTCTAAATCCAAAACGCAGATATCTAACATAACGGTTGTCAATGTGTGCACTCAACTTCCAGAGTTAAACCCGTGTGTGGATTCAGCAGTCTGCAAACACCTCTGCAGAGTCCCAGAACAGGCGTTTTCAGCCCATTACCGGCATATGGAAGAAACAGCAGTAAGCACAGGGAAATATCCGCTTCTAAATCCAAACGCAGCTATCTAACAGAACGGTTGTCAATGTGTGCACTCAACTTCCAGAGTTAAACCCGTGTGTGGATTCAGCAGTCTGCAAACACTTTCTCTGCAGAGTCCTAAAACAGGCGTTTTCAGCCCATTACCGGCATACGGAAGAAACAGCAGTAAGCACAGGGAAATATCTGCTTCTAAATCCAAAACGCAGCTATCTAACAGAACGGTTGTCAATGTGTGCACTCAACTTCCAGAGTTAAACCCGTGTGTGGATTCAGCAATCTGCAAACACTTTCTCTGCAGAGTCCCAAAACAGGCTTTTGCAGCCCATTACCGGCATACGGAAGAAACAGAAGTAAGCACAGGGAAATATCTGCTTCTAAATCCAAAACACAGCTATCTAACAGAACGGTTGTCAATGTGTGCACTCAACTTCCAGAGGTAAACCCGTGTGTGGTTTCAGCAGCCTGCAAACACATTCTCTGCAGAGTCCCAAAACAGGCGTTTTCAGCCGATTACCGGCATATGGAAGTAACAGCAGTAAGCACAGGGAAATATCTGCTTCTAAATCCAAAACGCAGCTATCTAACAGAACGGTTGTCAATGTGTGCACTCAGCTTCCAGAGTTAAACCCGTTTGTGTGTTCAGCAGTCTGCAATCACTTTCTCTGCAGAGTCCCAAAACAGGCGTTTTCAGCCCTTTACCTGCATATGGAGCAAACGGCAGAAAGCACAGGGAAATATCTGCTTCTAAATCCAAAACGCAGCTATCTAACAGAACGGTTGTCAAAGTGTGCACTCAACTTCCAGAGTTAAACCCGTGTGCGGATTCAGCATTCTGCAAACTCTTTCTCTGCAGAGTCCCAAAACCGGCGTTTTCAGCCACTTCCCGGCATACGGAAGAAACAGCAGTAAGCACAGGGAAATATCTGCTTCTAAATCCAAAGCGCAGCTATCTAACAGAACGGTTGTCAATGTGTGCACTCAACTTCCAGAGTTAAACCCGTGTGTGGATTCAGCAGTCTGCAAACACTTTCTCTGCAGAGTCCCAAAACAGGCGTTTTCAGCCCATTTCCGGCTTACGGAAGAAACGGCAGTAAGCACAGGGAAATATCTGCTTCTAAATCCAAAACGCAGCTATCTAACAGAACGGCTGTCAATGTGTGGACTCAACTTCCAGAGTTAAACCCGTGTGTGGATTCAGCAGTCTGCAAACACTTTCTCTGCAGAGTCCCAAAACAGGCTTTTTCAGCCCATTACCGGCATATGGAAGAAACAGCAGTAAGCACAGGGAAATATACGCTTCTAAATCCAAACGCAGCTATCTAACAGAACGGTTGTCAATGTGTGCACTCAACTTCCAGAGTTAAACCCGTGTGTGGTTTCAGCAGTCTGCAAACACTTTCTCTGCAGAGTCCCAAAACAGGCGTTTTCAGCCCATTACCGGCATACGGAAGAAACAGCAGTAAGCACAGGGAAATATCTGCTTCTAAATCCAAAACGCAACTATCTAACAGAACGGTTGTCAATGTGTGCACTCAACTTGCAGAGCTAAACCCGTGTGTGGATTCAGCAGTCTGAAAACACGTTCTCTGCAGCGTCCCAAAACAGGCGTTTTCAGCCCATTACCGGCATATGGAAGAAACAGCAGTAAGCACAGGGAAATATCTGCTTCTAAATCCAAAACGCAGCTATCTAACAGAACGGTTGTCAATGTGTGCACTCAATTTCCAGAGATAAACCCGTGTGTGGATTCAGCAGTCTGCAAACACTTTCTCTGCAGAGTCTCAAAACAGGCGTGTTCAACCCAATACCGGCATATGGAAGAAACGGCAGTAGGCACAAGGAAATATCTGCTTCTAAATCCAAAACGGAGCTATCTAACAGAACGGTTGTCAATGTGTGCACTCAACTTCCAGAGTTAAACCCGTGTGTGGATTCAGCAGTCTGCAAACACTTTCTCTGCAGAGTCCCAAAACAGGCGTTTTCAGCCCATTACCGGCATATGGAAGAAACAGCAGTATGCACAGGGAAATATCTTCTTCTAAATCCAAAACGCAGCTATCTAACAGAACGGTTGTCAATGTGTGCACTCAACTTCCAGAGATAAACCCGTGTGTGGATTCAGCAGTCTGCAAACAATTTCTGTGCAGAGTCCCAAAACAGGCGTTTTCAACCCATTTCCGGCATATGGAAGAAACGGCAGTAAGCACAGGGAAATATCTGCTTCTAAATCCAAAACGCAGCTGTCTAACAGAACGGTTGTCAATGTGTGCACTCAACTTCCAGAGTTAAACCGGGGTGTGGATTCAGTAGTCTGCAAACACTTTCTGTGCAGAGTCCCAAAACAGGCGTTTTCAGCCCATTAGCGGCATATGGAAGAAACGGCAGTAAGCACAGGGAAATATCTGCTTCTAAATCCAAAACGCAGCTATCTAACAGAAGGGTTGTCAATGTGTGCACTCAACTTCCAGAGTTAAACCCGTGTGTGGATTCAGCAGTCTGCAAACAATTTCTCTGCAGAGTCCCAAAACAGGGGTTTTCAGCCCGTTACCGGCATATGGAACAAACGGCAGAAAGCACAGGGAAATATCTGCTTCTAAATCCAAAACGCAGCAATCTAACAGAACGGTTGTCAATGTGTGCACTCAACTTCCAGAGTTAAACCCGTGTGCGGATTCAGCATTCTGCAAACTCTTTCTCTGCAGAGTCCCAAAACCGGCGTTTTCAGCCCCTTACCGGCATACGGAAGAAACGGCAGAAAGCACAGGGAAATATCTGCTTCTAAATCCAAAACGCTGCTATCTAACAGAACGGTTGTCAGTGTGTGCACTCAACTTCCAGAGTTAAACCCGTGTGTGGATTCTGCAGTCTGCAAACACTTTCTCTGCAGAGTCCCAAAACAGGCGTTTTCAGCCCATTACCGGCAGATGGAAGAAACGGCAGTAAGCACAGGGAAATATCTGCTTCTAAATCCAAAACGCAGCTATCTAACAGAACGGTTGTCAATGTGTGCACTCAACTTCCAGAGATAAACCCGTGTGTGGATTCAGCAGTCTGCAAACACTTTCTCTGCAGAGTCCCAAAACAGGCGTTTTCAGCCCATTACCGGCATATGGAAGAAACAGCAGTAAGCACAGGGAAATATCTGCTTCTAAATCCAAAACGCAGCTATCTAACAGAACGGTTGTCAATGTGTGCACTCAACTTCCAGAGTTAAACCCGTGTGTGGATTCAGCAGTCTGCAAACACTTTCTCTGCAGAGTCTCAAAACAGGCGTTTTCAGCCCATTACCGGCATATGGAAGAAACAGCAGTAAGCACAGGGAAATATCTGCTTCTAAATCCAAAACGCAGCTATCTAACAGAACGGTTGTCAATGTGTGCACTCAACTTCCAGAGTTAAACCCGTGTGTGGATTCAGCTGTCTGCAAACACTTTCTCTGCAGAGTCCCAAAACCGGCGTTTTCAGCCCATTACCGGCATACGGAAGAAACAGCAGTAAGCACAGGGAAATATCTGCTTCTAAATCCAAAACGCAACTATCTAACAGAACGGTTGTCAATGTGTGCACTCAACTTCCAGAGTTAAACCCGTGTGTGGATTCAGCAGTCTGCAAACACTTTCTCTGCAGCATCCCAAAACAGGCGTTTTCAGCCCTTTACCGGCATATGGAAGAAACAGCAGTAAGCACATGGAAATATCTCCTTCTAAATCCAAAACGCAGGTATCTAACAGAACGGTTGTCAATGTGTGCACTCAATTTCCAGTGTTAAACCCGTGTGTGGATTCAGCAACTGCAAACACTTTCTTTGCAGAGTCTCAAAACAGGCGTGTTCAACCCAATACCGGCATATGGAAGAAACGGCAGTAGGCACAAGGAAATATATGCTTCTAAATCCAAAATGGAGCTATCTAACAGAACGGTTGTCAATGTGTGCACTCAACTTCCAGAGTTAAACCCGTGTGTGGATTCAGCAGTCTGCAAACACTTTCTGTGCACAGTCCCAAAATAGGCGTTTTCAGCCCATTACCGGCTTATGGAAGAAACGGCAGTAAGCACAGGGAAATATCTGCTTCTAAATCCAAAACGCAGCTGTCTAACAGAACGGTTGTCAATGTGTGCACTCAACTTCCAGAGTTAAACCAGTGTGTGGATTCAGTAGTCTGCAAACACTTTCTGTGCAGAGTCCCAAAACAGGCGTTTTCAGCCCAATACCGGCATATGGAAGAAACAACAGGAAGCACAGGGAAATATCTGCTTCTAAATCCAAAACGCAGCTATCTAACAGAAGGGTTGTGAATGTGTGCACTCAACTTCCAGAGTTATACCCGTGTGTGGATTCAGCAGTCTGCAAACAATTTCTCTGCAAAGTCCCAAAACAGGCGTTTTCAGCCCGTTACCGGCCTATGGAAAAAACGGCAGAAAGCACAGGGAAATATCTGCTTCTAAATCCAAAACGCAGCTATCTAACAGAACGGTTGTCAGTGTGTGCACTCAACTTCCAGAGTTAAACACGTGTGTGGATTCTGCAGTCTGCAAACACTTTCTCTGCAGAGTCCCAAAACAGGCGTTTTCAGCCCATTACCGGCAGATGGAAGAAACGGCAGTAAGCACAGGGAAATATCTGCTTCTAAATCCAAAACGCAGCTATCTAACAGAACGGTTGTCAATGTGTGCACTCAACTTCCAGAGATAAACCCGTGTGTGGATTCAGCAGTCTGCAAACACTTTCTCTGCAGAGTCCCAAAACAGGCGTTTTCAGCCCATTACCGGCATATGGAAGAAACAGCAGTAAGCACAGGGAAATATCTGCTTCTAAATCCAAAACGCAGCTATCTAACAGAACGGTTGTCAATGTGTGCACTCAACTTCCAGAGTTAAACCCGTGTGTGGATTCAGCAGTCTGCAAACACTTTCTCTGCAGAGTCTCAAAACAGGTGTTTTCAGCCCATTACCGGCATATGGAAGAAACAGCAGTAAGCACAGGGAAATATCTCCTTCTAAATCCAAAACGCAGCTATCTAACAGAACGGTTGTCAATGTGTGCACTCAATTTCCAGAGATAAACCCGTGTGTGGATTCAGCAGTCTGCAAACACTTTCTCTGCAGAGTCTCAAAACAGGCGTGTTCAACCCAATACCGGCATATGGAAGAAACGGCAGTAGGCACAAGGAAATATCTGCTTCTAAATCCAAAACGGAGCTATCTAACGGAACGGTTGTCAATGTGTGCACTCAACTTCCAGAGTTAAACCCGTGTGTGGATTCAGCAGTCTGCAAACACTTTCTGTGCAGATTCCCAAAAAAGGCGTTTTCAGCCCATTACCGGCATATGGAAGAAACGGCAGCAAGCACAGGGAAATATCTGCTTCTAAATCCAAAACGCAGCTATCTAACAGAACGGCTGTCAATGTGTGGATTCAACTTCCAGAGTTAAACCCGTGTGTGGATTCAGCAGTCTGCAAACACTTTCTCTGCAGAGTCCCAAAACAGGCGTTTTCAGACGATTACCGGCATATGGAAGAAACGGCAGTAAGCACAGGGAAATATCTGCTTCTAAATCCAAAACGCAGCTATCTAACAGAACGGCTGTCAATGTGTGCACTCAACTTCCAGAGGTAAACCCGTTTGTGGATTCTGCAGTCTGCAAACACTTTCTGTGCAGAGTCCCAAAACAGGCGTTTTCAGCCGATTACCGGCATATGGAAAAAACGGCAGTAAGCACAGGGAAATATCTGCTTGTAAATCCAAAACGCAGCTATCTAACAGAACGGTTGTCAATGTGTGCACTCAGCTTCCAGAGTTAAACCCGTGTGTGGATTCAGCAGTCTGCAAACACTTTCTCTGCAGAGTCCCAAAACAGGCGTTTTCAGCCCATTACCGGCATATGGAAGAAACAACAGTAAGCACAGGGAAATATCTGCTTCTAAATCCAAAACGCAGCTATCTAACAGAACGGTTGTCAATGTGTGCACTCAACTTCCAGAGTTAAACCCGTTTGTGGATTCAGCAGTCTGCAAACACTTTCTCTGCAGAGTCCCAAAACCGGCGTTTTCAACCCCTTACCGGCATATGGAAGAAACAGCAGTATGCACAGGGAAATTACTGCTTCTAAATCCAAAACGCAGCTATCTAACAGAACGGTTGTCAATGTGTGCACTCAACTTCCAGAGATAAACCCGTGTGTGGATTCAGCAGTCTGCAAACAATTTCTGTGCAGAGTCCCAAAACAGGCGTTTTCAACCCATTTCCGGCATATGGAAGAAACGGCAGTAAGCACAGGGAAATATCTGCTTCTAAATCCAAAACGCAGCTGTCTAACAGAACGGTTGTCAATGTGTGCACTCAACTTCCAGAGTTAAACCGGTGTGTGGATTCAGTAGTCTGCAAACACTTTCTGTGCAGAGTCCCAAAACAGGCGTTTTCAGCCCATTAGCGGCATATGGAAGAAACGGCAGTAAGCACAGGGAAATATCTGCTTCTAAATCCAAAACGCAGCTATCTAACAGAAGGGTTGTCAATGTGTGCACTCAACTTCCAGAGTTAAACCCGTGTGTGGATTCAGCAGTCTGCAAACAATTTCTCTGCAGAGTCCCAAAACAGGGGTTTTCAGCCCATTACCGGCATATGGAACAAACGGCAGAAAGCACAGGGAAATATCTGCTTCTAAATCCAAAACGCAGCAATCTAACAGAACGGTTGTCAATGTGTGCACTCAACTTCCAGAGTTAAACCCGTGTGCGGATTCAGCATTCTGCAAACTCTTTCTCTGCAGAGTCCCAAAACCGGCGTTTTCAGCCCCTTACCGGCATACGGAAGAAACGGCAGAAAGCACAGGGAAATATCTGCTTCTAAATCCAAAACGCAGCTATCTAACAGAACGGTTGTCAGTGTGTGCACTCAACTTCCAGAGTTAAACCCGTGTGTGGATTCTGCAGTCTGCAAACACTTTCTCTGCAGAGTCCCAAAACAGGCGTTTTCAGCCCATTACCGGCAGATGGAAGAAACGGCAGTAAGCACAGGGAAATATCTGCTTCTAAATCCAAAACGCAGCTATCTAACAGAACGGTTGTCAATGTGTGCACTCAACTTCCAGAGATAAACCCGTGTGTGGATTCAGCAGTCTGCAAACACTTTCTCTGCAGAGTCCCAAAACAGGCGTTTTCAGCCCATTACCGGCATATGGAAGAAACAGCAGTAAGCACAGGGAAATATCTGCTTCTAAATCCAAAACGCAGCTATCTAACAGAACGGTTGTCAATGTGTGCACTCAACTTCCAGAGTTAAACCCGTGTGTGGATTCAGCAGTCTGCAAACACTTTCTCTGCAGAGTCTCAAAACAGGCGTTTTCAGCCCATTACCGGCATATGGAAGAAACAGCAGTAAGCACAGGGAAATATCTGCTTCTAAATCCAAAACGCAGCTATCTAACAGAACGGTTGTCAATGTGTGCACTCAACTTCCAGAGTTAAACCCGTGTGTGGATTCAGCTGTCTGCAAACACTTTCTCTGCAGAGTCCCAAAACCGGCGTTTTCAGCCCATTACCGGCATACGGAAGAAACAGCAGTAAGCACAGGGAAATATCTGCTTCTAAATCCAAAACGCAACTATCTAACAGAACGGTTGTCAATGTGTGCACTCAACTTCCAGAGTTAAACCCGTGTGTGGATTCAGCCGTCTGCAAACACTTTCTCTGCAGCATCCCAAAACAGGCGTTTTCAGCCCTTTACCGGCATATGGAAGAAACAGCAGTAAGCACATGGAAATATCTCCTTCTAAATCCAAAACGCAGGTATCTAACAGAACGGTTGTCAATGTGTGCACTCAATTTCCAGAGTTAAACCCGTGTGTGGATTCAGCAACTGCAAACACTTTCTCTGCAGAGTCTCAAAACAGGCGTGTTCAACCCAATACCGGCATATGGAAGAAACGGCAGTAGGCACAAGGAAATATCTGCTTCTAAATCCAAAATGGAGCTATCTAACAGAACGGTTGTCAATGTGTGCACTCAACTTCCAGAGTTAAACCCGTGTGTGGATTCAGCAGTCTGCAAACACTTTCTGTGCACAGTCCCAAAATAGGCGTTTTCAGCCCATTACCGGCTTATGGAAGAAACGGCAGTAAGCACAGGGAAATATCTGCTTCTAAATCCAAAACGCAGCTGTCTAACAGAACGGTTGTCAATGTGTGCACTCAACTTCCAGAGTTAAACCAGTGTGTGGATTCAGTAGTCTGCAAACACTTTCTGTGCAGAGTCCCAAAACAGGCGTTTTCAGCCCAATACCGGCATATGGAAGAAACAACAGGAAGCACAGGGAAATATCTGCTTCTAAATCCAAAACGCAGCTATCTAACAGAAGGGTTGTGAATGTGTGCACTCAACTTCCAGAGATAAACCCGTGTGTGGATTCAGCAGTCTGCAAACACTTTCTCTGCAGAGTCCCAAAACAGGCGTTTTCAGCCCATTACCGGCATATGGAAGAAACAGCAGGAAGCACAGGGAAATATCTGCTTCTAAATCCAAAACGCAGCTATCTAACAGAAGGGTTGTCAATGTGTGCACTCAACTTCCAGAGTTATACCCGTGTGTGGATTCAGCAGTCTGCAAAAAATTTCTCTGCAGAGTCTCAAAACAGGCGTTTTCAGCCCGTTACCGGCATATGGAAGAAACAGCAGTAAGCAAAGGGAAATATCTGCTTCTAAATCCAAAACGCAGCTATCTAACAGAACGGTTGTCAATGTGTGCACTCAACTTCCAGAGTTAAACCCGTGTGTGGATTCAGCAGTCTGCAAACACTTTCTCTGCAGAATCTCAAAACAGGCGTTTTCAACCCAATACCGGCATATGGAAGAAACGGCAGTAGGCACAAGGAAATATCTGCTTCTAAATCCAAAACGGAGCTATCTAACAGAACAGTTGTCAATGTGTGCACTCAACTTCCAGAGTTAAACCCGTGTGTGGATTCAGCAGTCTGCAATCACATTCTCTGCAGAGTACCAAAACACGCGTTTTCAGCCCATTACCGGCATATGGAAGAAACAGCAGTAAGCACAGGGAAATATCTGCTTCTAAATCCAAAACGCAGCTATCTAACAGAAGGTTTGTCAATGTGTGCACTCAACTTCCAGAGTTAAACCCGTGCGTGGATTCAGCAGTCTGCAAACAGTTTCTCTGCAGAGTCCCAAAACAGGCGTTTTCAGCCCATTACCGGCATATGGAAGAAACGGCAGTAAGCACAGGGAAATATCTGCTTCTAAATCCAAAACGCAGCTATCTAACAGAACGGTTGTCAATGTGTGCACTCAACTTCCAGAGTTAAACCCGTGTGTGGATTCAGCAGTCTGCAAACACTTTCTCTGCAGAGTCCCAAAACAGGCGTTTGCAGCCCATTACCGGCATACGAAAGAACAGAAGTAAGCACAGGGAAATATCTGCTTCTAAATCCAAAACGCAGCTATCTAACAGAACGGTTGTCAATGTGTGCACTCAACTTCCAGAGTTAAACCCGTGTGTGGATTCAGCAGTCTCCAATCACTTTCTCCGCAGAATCCCAAAACAGGCGTTTTCAGCCCATTACCGGCATACGGAAGAAACAGCAGTAAGCACAGGGAAATATCTGCTTCTAAATCCAAAACGCAACTATCTAACAGAACGGTTGTCAATGTGTGCACTCAACTTCCAGAGTTAAACCCGTGTGTGGATTCAGCAGTCTGCAAACACTTTCTCTGCAGCGTCTCAAAACAGGCGTTTTCAGTCCATTACCGGCATATGGAAGAAACAGCAGTAAGCACATGGAAATATCTCCTTCTAAATCCAAAACGCAGCTATCTAACAGAACGGTTGTCAATGTGTGCCCTCAATTTCCAGAGTTAAACCCGTGTGTGGATTCAGCAGTCTGCAAACACTTTCTCTGCAGAATCTCAAAACAGGCGTGTTCAACCCAATACCGACATATGGAAGAAACGGCAGTAGGCACAAGGAAATATCTGCTTCTAAATCCAAAACGGAGCTATCTAACAGAACGGTTGTCAATGTGTGCACTCAACTTCCAGAGTTAAACCAGTGTGTGGATTCAGTAGTCTGCAAACACTTTCTGTGCAGAGTCCCAAAACAGGCGTTTTCAGCCCAATACCGGCATATGGAAGAAACAGCAGTAAGCACAGGGAAATATCTGCTTCTAAATCCAAAACGCAGCTATCTAACAGAAGGGTTGTCAATGTGTGCACTCAACTTCCAGAGTTATACCCGTGTGTGGATTCAGCAGTCTGCAAACAATTTCTCTGCAGTGTCTCAAAACAGGCGTTTTCAGCCCGTTACCGGCATATGGAAGAAACAGCAGTAAGCAAAGGGAAATATCTGCTTCTAAATCCAAAACGCAGCTATCTAACAGAACGGTTGTCAATGTGTGCACTCAACGTCCAGAGTTAAACCCGTGTGTGGATTCAGCAGTCTGCAAACACTTTCTCTGCAGAGTCCTAAAACAGGCGTTTTCAGCCCATTACCGGCATACGGAAGAAACAGCAGTAAGCACAGGGAAATATCTGTTTCTAAATCCAAAACGCAGCTATCTAACAGAAAGGTTGTCAATGTGTGCACTCAACTTCCAGAGTTAAACCCGTGTGTGGATTCAGCAGTCTGCAAACACTTTCTCTGCAGAGTCCCAAAACAGACGTTTGCAGCCCATTACCGGCATACGGAAGAAACAGAAGTAAGCACAGGGAAATATCTGCTTCTAAATCCAAAACGCAGCTATCTAACAGAACGGTTGTCAATGTGTGCACTCAACTTCCAGAGTTAAACCCGTGTGTGGATTCAGCAGTCTGCAAACACCTCTGCAGAGTCCCAGAACAGGTGTTTTCAGCCCATTACCGGCATACGGAAGAAACAGCAGTAAGCACAGGGAAATATCTGCTTCTAAATCCAAAACGCAGCTATCTAACAGAACGGTTGTCAATGTGTGCACTCAGCTTCCAGAGTTAAACCCGTTTGTGTGTTCAGCAGTCTGCAAACACTTTCTCTGCAGAGTCCCAAAACAGGCGTTTTCAGCCCTTTACCTGCATATGGAAAAAACGGCAGTAAGCACAGGGAAATATCTGCTTCTAAATCCAAAACGCAGCTATCTAACAGAACGGTTGTCAATGTGTGCACTCAACTTCCAGAGTTAAACCCGTGTGTGGATTCAGCAGTCTGCAAACACTTTCTCTGCAGAGTCCCAAAACCGGAGTTTTCAACCCCTTACTGGCATATGGAAGAAACAGCAGCATGCACAGGGAAATTTCTGCTTCTAAATCCAAAACGCAGCTATCTAACAGAACGGTTGTCAATGTGTGCACTCAACTTCCAGAGATAAACCCGTTTGTGAATTCAGCAGTCTGCAAACACTTTCTCTGCAGAGTCCCAAAACAGGCGTTTTCAGCCCATTTCCGGCATATGGAAGAAACGGCAGTAAGCACAGGGAAATATCTGCTTCTAAATCCAAAACGCAGCTGTCTAACAGAACGGTTGTCAATGTGTGCACTCAACTTCCAGAGTTAAACCGGTGTGTGGATTCAGTAGTCTGCAAACACTTTCTGTGCAGAATCCCAAAACAGGCGTTTTCAGCCCATTAGCGGCATATGGAAGAAACGGCAGTAAGCACAGGGAAATATCTGCTTCTAAATCCAAAACGCAGCTATCTAACAGAAGGGTTGTCAATGTGTGCACTCAACTTCCAGAGGTAAACCCGTGTGTGGATTCAGCAGTCTGCAAACAATTTCTCTGCAGAGTCCCAAAACAGGCGTTTTCACCCCGTTACCGGCATATGGAACAAACGGCAGAAAGCACAGGGAAATATCTGCTTCTAAATCCAAAACGCAGCTATCTAACAGAACGGTTGTCAATGTGTGCACTCAACTTCCAGAGGTAAACCCGTGTGCGGATTCAGCATTCTGCAAACTCTTTCTCTGCAGAGTCCCAAAACCGGCGTTTTCAGCCCCTTACCGGCATACGGAAGAAACAGCAGTAAGCACAGGGAAATATCTGCTTCTAAATCCAAAGCGCAGCTATCTAACAGAACGGTTGTCAATGTGTGCACTCAACTTCCAGAGTTAAACCCGTGTGTGGATTCAGCAGTCTGCAAACACTTTCTCTGCAGAGTCCTAAAACAGGCGTTTTCAGCCCATTACCGGCATACGGAAGAAACAGCAGTAAGCACAGGGAAATATCTGCTTCTACATCCAAAACGCAGCTATCTAACAGAACGGTTGTCAATGTGTGCACTCAACTTCCAGAGTTAAACCCGTGTGTGGATTCAGCAGTCTGCAAACACTTTCTCTGCAGAGTCCCAAAACAGAGGTTTGCAGCCCATTACCGGCATACGGAAGAAACAGAAGTAAGCACAGGGAAATATCTGCTTCTAAATCCAAACGCAGCTATCTAACAGAACGGTTGTCAATGTGTGCACTCAACGTCCAGAGTTAAACCCGTGTGTGGATTCAGCAGTCTGCAAACACTTTCTCTGCAGAGTCCTAAAACAGGCGTTTTCAGCCCATTACCGGCATACGGAAGAAACAGCAGTAAGCACAGGGAAATATGTGCTTCTAAATCCAAAACGCAGCTATCTAACAGAACGGTTGTCAATGTGTGCACTCAACTTCCAGAGGTAAACCCGTGTGTGGATTCAGCAGTCTGCAAACACATTCTCTGCAGAGTCCCAAAACAGGCGTTTTCAGCCGATTACCGGCATATGGAAGTAACAGCAGTAAGCACAGGGAAATATCTGCTTCTAAATCCAAAACGCAGCTATCTAACAGAACGGTTGTCAATGTGTGCACTCAGCTTCCAGAGTTAAACACGTTTGTGTGTTCAACAGTCTGCAAACACTTTCTCTGCAGAGTCCCAAAACAGGCGTTTTCAGCCCTTTACCTGCATATGGAAAAAACGGCAGTAAGCACAGGGAAATATCTGCTTCTAAATCCAAAACGCAGCTGTCTAACAGAACGGTTGTCAATGTGTGCACTCAACTTCCAGAGTTAAACCGGTGTGTGGATTCAGTAGTCTGCAAACACTTACTGTGCAGAATCCCAAAACAGGCGTTTTCAGCCCATTAGCGGCATATGGAAGAAACGGCAGTAAGCACAGGGAAATATCTGCTTCTAAATCCAAAACGCAGCTATCTAACAGAAGGGTTGTCAACGTGTGCACTCAACTTCCAGAGGTAAACCCGTGTGTGGATTCAGCAGTCTGCAAACAATTTCTCTGCAGAGTCCCAAAACAGGCGTTTTCAGCCCGTTACCGGCATATGGAACAAACGGCAGAAAGCACAGGGAAATATCTGCTTCTAAATCCAAAACGCAGCTATCTAACAGAACGGTTGTCAATGTGTGCACTCAACTTCCAGAGTTAAACCCGTGTGCAGATTCAGCATTCTGCAAACTCTTTCTCTGCAGAGTCCCAAAACCGGCGTTTTCAGCCCCTTACCGGCATACGGAAGAAACAGCAGTAAGCACAGGGAAATATCTGCTTCTAAATCCAAAGCGCATCTATCTAACAGAACGGTTGTCAATGTGTGCACTCAACTTCCAGAGTTAGACCCGTGTGTGGATTCAGCAGTCTGCAAACACTTTCTCTGCAGAGTCCCAAAACAGGCGTTTTCAGCCCATTTCCGGCTTACGGAAGAAACGGCAGTAAGCACAGGGAACTATCTGCTTCTAAATCCAAAACGCAGCTATCTAACAGAACAGCTGTCAATGTGTGGACTCAACTTCCAGAGTTAAACCCGTGTGTGGATTCAGCAGTCTGCAAACACTTTCTCTGCAGAGTCCCAAAACAGGCGTTTTCAGCCCATTACCGGCATATGGAAGAAACAGCAGTAAGCACAGGGAAATATCTGCTTCTAAATCCAAAACGCAACTATCTAACAGTACGGTTGTCAATGTGTGCACTCAACTTCCAGAGTTAAACCCGTGTGTGGATTCAGCAGTCTGCAAACACGTTCTCTGCAGCGTCCCAAAACAGGCGTTTTCAGCCCATTACCGGCATATGGAAGAAACAGCAGTAAGCACAGGGAAATATCTCCTTCTAAATCCAAAACGCAGCTATCTAACAGAACGGTTGTCAATGTGTGCACTCAATTTCCAGAGTTAAACCCGTGTGTGGATTCAGCAGTCTGCAAACACTTTCTCTGCAGAGTCTCAAAACAGGCGTGTTCAACCCAATACCGGCATATGGAAGAAACGGCAGTAGGCACAAGGAAATATCTGCTTCTAAATCCAAAACGGAGCTATCTAACAGAACGGTTGTCAATCTGTGCACTCAACTTCCAGAGTTAAACACGTGTGTGGATTCAGCAGTCTGCAAACACTTTCTCTGCAGAGTCCCAAAACCGGCGTTTTCAGCCCCTTACCGGCATATGGAAGAAACAGCAGTATGCACAGGGATATATCTTCTTCTAAATCCAAAAGGCAGCTATCTAACAGAACGGTTGTCAATGTGTGCACTCAACTTCCAGAGTTAAACCCGTGTGTGGATTCAGCAGTCTGCAAACACTTTCTGTGCAGAATCCCAAAATAGGCGTTTTCAGCCCATTTCCGGCATATGGAAGAAACGGCAGTAAGCACAGGGAAATATCTGCTTCTAAATCCAAAACGCAGCTGTCTAACAGAACGGTTGTCAATGTGTGCACTCAACTTCCAGAGTTAAACCGGTGTGTGGATTCAGTAGTCTGCAAACACTTTCTGTGCAGAATCCCAAAACAGGCGTTTTCAGCCCATTAGCGGCATATGGAAGAAACGGCAGTAAGCACAGGGAAATATCTGCTTCTAAATCCAAAACGCAGCTATCTAACAGAAGGGTTGTCAATGTGTGCACTCAACTTCCAGAGGTAAACCCGTGTGTGGATTCAGCAGTCTGCAAACAATTTCTCTGCAGAGTCCCAAAACAGGCGTTTTCAGCCCGTTACCGGCATATGGAACAAACGGCAGAAAGCACAGGGAAATATCTGCTTCTAAATCCAAAACGCAGCTATCTAACAGAACGGTTGTCAATGTGTGCACTCAACTTCCAGAGTTAAACCCGTGTGTGGATTCAGCAGTCTGCAAACTCTTTCTCTGCAGAGTCCCAAAACCGGCGTTTTCAGCCCCTTACCGGCATACGGAAGAAACAGCAGTAAGCACAGGGAAATATCTGCTTCTAAATCCAAAGCGCAGCTATCTAACAGAACGGTTGTCAATGTGTGCACTCAACTTCCAGAGTTAAACCCGTGTGTGGATTCAGCAGTCTGCAAACACTTTCTCTGCAGAGTCCCAAAACAGGCGTTTTCAGCCCATTTCCGGCTTACGGAAGAAACGGCAGTAAGCACAGGGAAATATCTGCTTCTAAATCCAAAACGCAGCTATCTAACAGAACGGCTGTCAATGTGTGGACTCAACTTCCAGAGTTAAACCCGTGTGTGGATTCAGCAGTCTGCAAACACTTTCTCTGCAGAGTCCCAAAACAGGCGTTTTCAGCCCATTATCAGCATATGGAAGAAACAGCAGTAAGCACAAGGAAATATCCGCTTCTAAATCCAAACGCAGCTATCTAACAGAACGGTTGTCAATGTGTGCACTCAACTTCCAGAGTTAAACCCGTGTGTGGATTCAGCAGTCTGCAAACACTTTCTCTGCAGAGTCCCAAAACAGGCGTTTTCAGCCCATTACCGGCATATGGAAGAAACAGCAGTAAGCACAGGGAAATATCTGAATCTAAATCCAAAACGCAACTATCTAACAGAACGGTTGTCAATGTGTGCACTCAACTTCCAGAGTTAAACCAGTGTGTGGATTCAGCAGTCTGCAAACACTTTCTGTGCAGAATCCCAAAATAGGCGTTTTCAGCCCATTACCGGCATATGGAAGAAACGGCAGTAAGCACAGGGAAATATCTGCTTCTAAATCCAAAACGCAGATGTCTAACAGAACGGTTGTCAATGTGTGCACTCAACTTCCAGAGTTAAACCGGTGTGTGGATTCAGTAGTCTGCAAACACTTTCTGTGCAGAGTCCCAAAACAGGCGTTTTCAGCCCAAGACCGGCATATGGAAGAAACAGCAGTAAGCACAGGGAAATATCTGCTTCTAAATCCAAAACGCAGCTATCTAACAGAACGGTTGTCAATGTGTGCACTCAACTTCCAGAGATAAACCCGTTTGTGAATTCAGCAGTCTGCAAACAATTTCTGTGCAGAGTCCCAAAACAGGCGTTTTCAGCCCATTTCCGGCATATGGAACAAACGGCAGTAAGCACAGGGAAATATCTGCTTCTAAATCCAAAACGCAGCTGTCTAAGAGAACGGTTGTCAATGTGTGCACTCAACTTCCAGAGTTAAACCGGTGTGTGGATTCAGTAGTCTGCAAACACTTTCTGTGCAGAATCCCAAAACAGGCGTTTTCAGCCCATTAGCGGCATATGGAAGAAACGGCAGTAAGCACAGGGAAATATCTGCTTCTAAATCCAAAACGCAGCTATCTAACAGAAGGGTTGTCAATGTGTGCACTCAACTTCCAGAGGTAAACCCGTGTGTGGATTCAGCAGTCTGCAAACAATTTCTCTGCAGAGTCCCAAAACAGGCGTTTTCAGCCCGTTACCGGCATATGGAGCAAACGGCAGAAAGCACAGGGAAATATCTGCTTCTAAATCCAAAACGCAGCTATCTAACAGAACGGTTGTCAATGTGTGCACTCAACTTCCAGAGTTAAACCCGTGTGCGGATTCAGCATTCTGCAAACTCTTTCTCTGCAGAGTCCCAAAACCGGCGTTTTCAGCCACTTACCGGCATACGGAAGAAACACCAGTAAGCACAGGGAAATATCTGCTTCTAAATCCAAAGCGCAGCTATCTAACAGAACGGTTGTCAATGTGTGCACTCAACTTCCAGAGTTAAACCCGTGTGTGGATTCAGCAGTCTGCAAACACTTTCTCTGCAGAGTCCCAAAACAGGCGTTTTCAGCCCATTTCCGGCTTACGGAAGAAACGGCAGTAAGCACAGGGAAATATCTGCTTCTAAATCCAAAACGCAGCTATCTAACAGAACGGCTGTCAATGTGTGGACTCAACTTCCAGAGTTAAACCCGTGTGTGGATTCAGCAGTCTGCAAACACTTTCTCTGCAGAGTCCCAAAACAGGCTTTTTCAGCCCATTACCGGCATATGGAAGAAACAGCCGTAAGCACAGGGAAATATCCGCTTCTAAATCCACACGCAGCTATCTAACAGAACGGTTGTCAATGTGTGCACTCAACTTCCAGAGTTAAACCCGTGTGTGGATTCAGCAGTCTGCAAACACTTTCTCTGCAGAGTCCCAAAACAGGCGTTTTCAGCCCATTACCGGCATACGGAAGAAACAGCAGTAAGCACAGGGAAATATCTGCTTCTAAATCCAAAACGCAACTGTCTAACAGAACGGTTGTCAATGTGTGCACTCAACTTCCAGAGTTAAACCCGTGTGTGGATTCAGCAGTCTGCAAACACGTTCTCTGCAGCGTCCCAAAACAGGCGTTTTCAGCCCATTACCGGCATATGGAAGAAACAGCAGTAAGCACAGGGAAATATCTCCTTCTAAATCCAAAACGCAGCTATCTAACAGAACGGTTGTCAATGTGTGCACTCAATTTCCAGAGTTAAACCCGTGTGTGGATTCAGCAGTCTGCAAGCACTTTCTCTGCAGAGTCTCAAAACAGGCGTGTTCAACCCAATACCGGCATATGGAAGAAACGGCAGTAGGCACAAGGAAATATCTGCTTCTAAATCCAAAACGGAGCTATCTAACAGAACGGTTGTCAATCTGTGCACTCAACTTCCAGAGTTAAACACGTGTGTGGATTCAGCAGTCTGCAAACACTTTCTCTGCAGAGTCCCAAAACCGGCGTTTTCAGCCCATTACCGGCATATGGAAGAAACAGCAGTATGCACAGGGAAATATCTTCTTCTAAATCCAAAACGCAGCTATCTAACAGAACGGTTGTCAATGTGTGCACTCAACTTCCAGAGTTAAACCCGTGTGTGTGTTCAGCAGTCTGCAAACACTTTCTCTGCAGAGTCCCAAAACAGGCGTTTTCAGCCCATTACCGGCATATGGAAGAAACAACAGTAAGCACAGGGAAATATCTGCTTCTAAATCCAAAACGCAGCTATCTAACAGAACGGTTGTCAATGTGTGCACTCAACTTCCAGAGTTAAACCCGTTTGTGGATTCAGCAGTCTGCAAACACTTTCTCTGCAGAGTCCCAAAACCGGCGTTTTCAACCCCTTACCGGCATATGGAAGAAACAGCAGTATGCACAGGGAAATTTCTGCTTCTAAATCCAAAACGCAGCTATCTAACAGAACGGTTGTCAATGTGTGCACTCAACTTCCAGTGATAAACACGTGTGTGGATTCAGCAGTCTGCAAACAATTTCTGTGCAGAGTCCCAAAACAGGCGTTTTCAACCCATTTCCGGCATATGGAAGAAACGGCAGTAAGCACAGGGAAATATCTGCTTCTAAATCCAAAACGCAGCTGTCTAACAGAACGGTTGTCAATGTGTACACTCAACTTCCAGAGTTAAACCGGTGTGTGGATTCAGTAGTCTGCAAACACTTTCTGTGCAGAGTCCCAAAACAGGCGTTTTCAGCCCATTAGCGGCATATGGAAGAAACGGCAGTAAGCACAGGGAAATATCTGCTTCTAAATCCAAAACGCAGCTATCTAACAGAAGGGTTGTCAATGTGTGCACTGAACTTCCAGAGTTAAACCCGTGTGTGGATTCAGCAGTCTGCAAACAATTTCTCTGCAGAGTCCCAAAACAGGGGTTTTCAGCCCGTTACCGGCATATGGAACAAACGGCAGAAAGCACAGGGAAATATCTGCTTCTAAATCCAAAACGCAGCAATCTAACAGAACGGTTGTCAATGTGTGCACTCAACTTCCAGAGTTAAACCCGTGTGCGGATTCAGCATTCTGCAAACTCTTTCTCTGCAGAGTCCCAAAACCGGCGTTTTCAGCCCCTTACCGGCATACGGAAGAAACAGCAGTAAGCACAGGGAAATATCTGCTTCTAAATCCAAAACGCAGCTATCTAACAGAACAGCTGTCAATGTGTGGACTCAACTTCCAGAGTTAAACCCGTGTGTGGATTCAGCAGTCTGCAAACACTTTCTCTGCAGAGTCCCAAAACCGGAGTTTTCAACCCCTTACTGGCATATGGAAGAAACAGCAGCATGCACAGGGAAATTTCTGCTTCTAAATCCAAAACGCAGCTATCTAACAGAACGGTTGTCAATATGTGCACTCAACTTCCAGAGATAAACCCGTTTGTGAATTCAGCAGTCTGCAAACAATTTCTGTGCAGAGTCCCAAAACAGGCGATTTCAGCCCATGTCCGGCATATGGAAGAAACGGCAGTAAGCACAGGGAAATATCTGCTTCTAAATCCAAAACGCAGCTGTCTAACAGAACGGTTGTCAATGTGTGCACTCAACTTCCAGAGTTAAACCGGTGTGTGGATTCAGTAGTCTGCAAACACTTTCTGTGCAGAATCCCAAAACAGGCGTTTTCAGCCCATTAGCGGCATATGGAAGAAACGGCAGTAAGCACAGGGAAATATCTGCTTCTAAATCCAAAACGCAGCTATCTAACAGAAGGGTTGTCAATGTGTGCACTCAACTTCCAGAGGTAAACCCGTGTGTGGATTCAGCAGTCTGCAAACAATTTCTCTGCAGAGTCCCAAAACAGGCGTTTTCAGCCCGTTACCGGCATATGGAGCAAACGGCAGAAAGCACAGGGAAATATCTGCTTCTAAATCCAAAACGCAGCTATCTAACAGAACGGTTGTCAATGTGTGCACTCAACTTCCAGAGTTAAACCCGTGTGCGGATTCAGCATTCTGCAAACTCTTTCTCTGCAGAGTCCCAAAACCGGCGTTTTCAGCCACTTACCGGCATACGGAAGAAACAGCAGTAAGCACAGGGAAATATCTGCTTCTAAATCCAAAGCGCAGCTATCTAACAGAACGGTTGTCAATGTGTGCACTCAACTTCCAGAGTTAAACCCGTGTGTGTATTCAGCAGTCTGCAAACACTTTCTCTGCAGAGTCCCAAAACAGGCGTTTTCAGCCCATTTCCGGCTTACGGAAGAAACGGCAGTAAGCACAGGGAAATATCTGCTTCTAAATCCAAAACGCAGCTATCTAACAGAACGGCTGTCAATGTGTGGACTCAACTTCCAGAGTTAAACCCGTGTGTGGATTCAGCAGTCTGCAAACACTTTCTCTGCAGAGTCCCAAAACAGGCTTTTTCAGCCCATTACCGGCATATGGAAGAAACAGCAGTAAGCACAGGGAAATATCCGCTTCTAAATCCAAACGCAGCTATCTAACAGAACGGTTGTCAATGTGTGCACTCAACTTCCAGAGTTAAACCCGTGTGTGGTTTCAGCAGTCTGCAAACACTTTTTCTGCAGAGTCCCAAAACAGGCGTTTTCAGCCCATTACCGGCATACGGAAGAAACAGCAGTAAGCACAGGGAAATATCTGCTTCTAATTCCAAAACGCAACTATCTAACAGAACGGTTGTCAATGTGTGCACTCAACTTCCAGAGTTAAACCCGTGTGTGGATTCAGCAGTCTGCAAACACGTTCTCCGCAGCGTCCCAAAACAGGCGTTTTCAGCCCATTACCGGCATATGGAAGAAACAGCAGTAAGCACAGGGAAATATCTCCTTCTAAATCCAAAACGCAGCTATCTAACAGAACGGTTGTAAATGTGTGCACTCAATTTCCAGAGTTAAACCCGTGTGTGGATTCAGCAGTCTGCAAACACTTTCTCTGCAGAGTCTCAAAACAGGCGTGTTCAACCCAATACCGGCATATGGAAGAAACGGCAGTAGGCACAGGGAAATATCTGCTTCTAAATCCAAAACGGAGCTATCTAACAGAACGGTTGTCAATCTGTGCACTCAACTTCCAGAGTTAAACACGTGTGTGGATTCAGCAGTCTGCAAACACTTTCTCTGCAGAGTCCCAAAACCGGCGTTTTCAGCCCCTTACCGGCATAGGGAAGAAACAGCAGTATGCACAGGGAAATATCTTCTTCTAAATCCAAAACGCAGCTATCTAACAGAACGGTTGTCAATGTGTGCACTCAACTTCCAGAGTTAAACCCGTGTGTGGATTCAGCAGTCTGCAAACACTTTCTGTGCAGAATCCCAAAATAGGCGTTTTCAGCCCATTACCGGCATATGGAAGAAACGGCAGCAAGCACAGGGAAATATCTGCTTCTAAATCCAAAACGCAGCTATCTAACAGAACGGCTGTCAATGTGTGGATTCAACTTCCAGAGTTAAACCCGTGTGTGGATTCAGCAGTCTGCAAACACTTTCTCTGCAGAGTCCCAAAACAGGCGTTTTCAGCCGATTACCGGCATATGGAAGAAACGGCAGTAAGCACAGGGAAATATCTGCTTCTAAATCCAAAACGCAGCTATCTAACAGAACGACTGTCAATGTGTGCACTCAACTTCCAGAGGTAAACCCGTTTGTGGATTCTGCAGTCTGCAAACACTTTCTGTGCAGAGTCCCAAAACAGGCGTTTTCAGCCGATTACCGGCATATGGAAAAAACGGCAGTAAGCACAGGGAAATATCTGCTTGTAAATCCAAAACGCAGCTATCTAACAGAACGGTTGTCAATGTGTGCACTCAGCTTCCAGAGTTAAACCCGTGTGTGTGTTCAGCAGTCTGCAAACACTTTCTCTGCAGAGTCCCAAAACAGGCGTTTTCAGCCCATTACCGGCATATGGAAGAAACAACAGTAAGCACAGGGAAATTTCTGCTTCTAAATCCAAAACGCAGCTATCTAACAGAACGGTTGTCAATGTGTGCACTCAACTTCCAGAGATAAACCCGTGTGTGGATTCAGCAGTCTGCAAACAATTTCTGTGCAGAGTCCCAAAACAGGCGTTTTCAACCCATTTCCGGCATATGGAAGAAACGGCAGTAAGCACAGGGAAATATCTGCTTCTAAATCCAAAACGCAGCTGTCTAACAGAACGGTTGTCAATGTGTGCACTCAACTTCCAGAGTTAAACCGGTGTGTGGATTCAGTAGTCTGCAAACACTTTCTGTGCAGAGTCCCAAAACAGGCGTTTTCAGCCCATTAGCGGCATATGGAAGAAACGGCAGTAAGCACAGGGAAATATCTGCTTCTAAATCCAAAACGCAGCTATCTAACAGAAGGGTTGTCAATGTGTGCACTCAACTTCCAGAGTTAAACCCGTGTGTGGATTCAGCAGTCTGCAAACAATTTCTCTGCAGAGTCCCAAAACAGGGGTTTTCAGCCCGTTACCGGCATATGGAACAAACGGCAGAAAGCACAGGGAAATATCTGCTTCTAAATCCAAAACGCAGCTGTCTAACAGAACGGTTGTCAATGTGTGCACTCAACTTCCAGAGTTAAACCCGTGTGCGGATTCAGCATTCTGCAAACTCTTTCTCTGCAGAGTCCCAAAACCGGCGTTTTCAGCCCCTTACCGGCATACGGAAGAAACAGCAGTAAGCACAGGGAAATATCTGCTTCTAAATCCAAAACGCAGCTATCTAACAGAACAGCTGTCAATGTGTGGACTCAACTTCCAGAGTTAAACCCGTGTGTGGATTCAGCAGTCTGCAAACACTTTCTCTGCAGAGTCCCAAAACAGGCGTTTTCAGCCCATTACCGGCATATGGAAGAAACAGCAGTAAGCACAGGGAAATATCTGCTTCTAAATCCAAAACACAGCTATCTAACAGAACGGTTGTCAATGTGTGCACTCAACTTCCAGAGGTAAACCCGTGTGTGGTTTCAGCAGTCTGCAAACACATTCTCTGCAGAGTCCCAAAACAGGCGTTTTCAGCCGATTACCGGCATATGGAAGTAACAGCAGTAAGCACAGGGAAATATCTGCTTCTAAATCCAAAACGCAGCTATCTAACAGAACGGTTGTCAATGTGTGCACTCAGCTTCCAGAGTTAAACCCGTTTGTGTGTTCAGCAGTCTGCAAACACTTTCTCTGCAGAGTCCCAAAACAGGCGTTTTCAGCCCTTTACCTGCATATGGAAAAAACGGCAGTAAGCACAGGGAAATATCTGCTTCTAAATCCAAAACGCAGCTATCTAACAGAACGGTTGTCAATGTGTGCACTCAACTTCCAGAGTTAAACCCGTGTGTGGATTCAGCAGTCTGCAAACACTTTCTCTGCAGAGTCCCAAAACCGGAGTTTTCAACCCCTTACTGGCATATGGAAGAAACAGCAGCATGCACAGGGAAATTTCTGCTTCTAAATCCAAAACGCAGCTATCTAACAGAACGGTTGTCAATGTGTGCACTCAACTTCCAGAGATAAACCCGTTTGTGAATTCAGCAGTCTGCAAACAATTTCTGTGCAGAGTCCCAAAACAGGCGTTTTCAGCCCATGTCCGGCATATGGAAGAAACGGCAGTAAGCACAGGGAAATATCTGCTTCTAAATCCAAAACGCAGCTGTCTAACAGAACGGTTGTCAATGTGTGCACTCAACTTCCAGAGTTAAACCGGTGTGTGGATTCAGTAGTCTGCAAACACTTTCTGTGCAGAATCCCAAAACAGGCGTTTTCAGCCCATTAGCGGCATATGGAAGAAACGGCAGTAAGCACAGGGAAATATCTGCTTCTAAATCCAAAACGCAGCTATCTAACAGAAGGGTTGTCAATGTGTGCACTCAACTTCCAGAGGTAAACCCGTGTGTGGATTCAGCAGTCTGCAAACAATTTCTCTGCAGAGTCCCAAAACAGGCGTTTTCAGCCCGTTACCGGCATATGGAGCAAACGGCAGAAAGCACAGGGAAATATCTGCTTCTAAATCCAAAACGCAGCTATCTAACAGAACGGTTGTCAATGTGTGCACTCAACTTCCAGAGTTAAACCCGTGTGCGGATTCAGCATTCTGCAAACTCTTTCTCTGCAGAGTCCCAAAACCGGCGTTTTCAGCCACTTACCGGCATACGGAAGAAACAGCAGTAAGCACAGGGAAATATCTGCTTCTAAATCCAAAGCGCAGCTATCTAACAGAACGGTTGTCAATGTGTGCACTCAACCTCCAGAGTTAAACCCGTGTGTGTATTCAGCAGTCTGCAAACACTTTCTCTGCAGAGTCCCAAAACAGGCGTTTTCAGCCCATTTCCGGCTTACGGAAGAAACGGCAGTAAGCACAGGGAAATATCTGCTTCTAAATCCAAAACGCAGCTATCTAACAGAACGGCTGTCAATGTGTGGACTCAACTTCCAGAGTTAAACCCGTGTGTGGATTCAGCAGTCTGCAAACACTTTCTCTGCAGAGTCCCAAAACAGGCTTTTTCAGCCCATTACCGGCATATGGAAGAAACAGCAGTAAGCACAGGGAAATATCCGCTTCTAAATCCAAACGCAGCTATCTAACAGTACGGTTGTCAATGTGTGCACTCAACTTCCAGAGTTAAACCCGTGTGTGGTTTCAGCAGTCTGCAAACACTTTCTCTGCAGAGTCCCAAAACAGGCGTTTTCAGCCCATTACCGGCATACGGAAGAAACAGCAGTAAGCACAGGGAAATATCTGCTTCTAAATCCAAAACGCAACTATCTAACAGAACGGTTGTCAATGTGTGCACTCAACTTCCAGAGTTAAACCCGTGTGTGGATTCAGCAGTCTGCAAACACGTTCTCTGCAGCGTCCCAAAACAGGCGTTTTCAGCCCATTACCGGCATATGGAAGAAACAGCAGAAAGCACAGGGAAATATCTCCTTCTAAATCCAAAACGCAGCTATCTAACAGAACGGTTGTCAATGTGTGCACTCAATTTCCAGAGTTAAACCCGTGTGTGGATTCAGCAGTCTGCAAACACTTTCTCTGCAGAGTCTCAAAACAGGCGTGTTCAACCCAATACCGGCATATGGAAGAAACGGCAGTAGGCACAAGGAAATATCTGCTTCTAAATCCAAAACGGAGCTATCTAACAGAACGGTTGTCAATCTGTGCACTCAACTTCCAGAGTTAAACACGTGTGTGGATTCAGCAGTCTGCAAACACTTTCTCTGCAGAGTCCCAAAACCGGCGTTTTCAGCCCCTTACCGGCATATGGAAGAAACAGCAGTATGCAGAGGGAAATATCTTCTTCTAAATCCAAAACGCAGCTATCTAACAGAACGGTTGTCAATGTGTGCACTCAACTTCCAGAGTTAAACCCGTGTGTGTGTTCAGCAGTCTGCAAACACTTTCTCTGCAGAGTCCCAAAACAGGCGTTTTCAGCCCATTACCGGCATATGGAAGAAACAACACTAAGCACAGGGAAATATCTGCTTCTAAATCCAAAACGCAGCTATCTAACAGAACGGTTGTCAATGTGTGCACTCAACTTCCAGAGTTAAACCCGTTTGTGGATTCAGCAGTCTGCAAACACTTTCTCTGCAGAGTCCCAAAACCGGCGTTTTCAACCCCTTACCGGCATATGGAAGAAACAGCAGTATGCACAGGGAAATTTCTGCTTCTAAATCCAAAACGCAGCTATCTAACAGAACGGTTGTCAATGTGTGCACTCAACTTCCAGTGATAAACCCGTGTGTGGATTCAGCAGTCTGCAAACAATTTCTGTGCAGAGTCCCAAAACAGGCGTTTTCAACCCATTTCCGGCATATGGAAGAAACGGCAGTAAGCACAGGGAAATATCTGCTTCTAAATCCAAAACGCAGCTGTCTAACAGAACGGTTGTCAATGTGTGCACTCAACTTCCAGAGTTAAACCGGTGTGTGGATTCAGTAGTCTGCAAACACTTTCTGTGCAGAGTCCCAAAACAGGCGTTTTCAGCCCATTAGCGGCATATGGAAGAAACGGCAGTAAGCACAGGGAAATATCTGCTTCTAAATCCAAAACGCAGCTATCTAACAGAAGGGTTGTCAATGTGTGCACTGAACTTCCAGAGTTAAACCCGTGTGTGGATTCAGCAGTCTGCAAACAATTTCTCTGCAGAGTCCCAAAACAGGGGTTTTCAGCCCGTTACCGGCATATGGAACAAACGGCAGAAAGCACAGGGAAATATCTGCTTCTAAATCCAAAACGCAGCAATCTAACAGAACGGTTGTCAATGTGTGCACTCAACTTCCAGAGTTAAACCCGTGTGCGGATTCAGCATTCTGCAAACTCTTTCTCTGCAGAGTCCCAAAACCGGCGTTTTCAGCCCCTTACCGGCATACGGAAGAAACAGCAGTAAGCACAGGGAAATATCTGCTTCTAAATCCAAAACGCAGCTATCTAACAGAACAGCTGTCAATGTGTGGACTCAACTTCCAGAGTTAAACCCGTGTGTGGATTCAGCAGTCTGCAAACACTTTCTCTGCAGAGTCCCAAAACCGGAGTTTTCAACCCCTTACTGGCATATGGAAGAAACAGCAGCATGCACAGGGAAATTTCTGCTTCTAAATCCAAAACGCAGCTATCTAACAGAACGGTTGTCAATATGTGCACTCAACTTCCGGAGATAAACCCGTTTGTGAATTCAGCAGTCTGCAAACAATTTCTGTGCAGAGTCCCAAAACAGGCGATTTCAGCCCATGTCCGGCATATGGAAGAAACGGCAGTAAGCACAGGGAAATATCTGCTTCTAAATCCAAAACGCAGCTGTCTAACAGAACGGTTGTCAATGTGTGCACTCAACTTCCAGAGTTAAACCGGTGTGTGGATTCAGTAGTCTGCAAACACTTTCTGTGCAGAATCCCAAAACAGGCGTTTTCAGCCCATTAGCGGCATATGGAAGAAACGGCAGTAAGCACAGGGAAATATCTGCTTCTAAATCCAAAACGCAGCTATCTAACAGAAGGGTTGTCAATGTGTGCACTCAACTTCCAGAGGTAAACCCGTGTGTGGATTCAGCAGTCTGCAAACAATTTCTCTGCAGAGTCCCAAAACAGGCGTTTTCAGCCCGTTACCGGCATATGGAGCAAACGGCAGAAAGCACAGGGAAATATCTGCTTCTAAATCCAAAACGCAGCTATCTAACAGAACGGTTGTCAATGTGTGCACTCAACTTCCAGAGTTAAACCCGTGTGCGGATTCAGCATTCTGCAAACTCTTTCTCTGCAGAGTCCCAAAACCGGCGTTTTCAGCCACTTACCGGCATACGGAAGAAACAGCAGTAAGCACAGGGAAATATCTGCTTCTAAATCCAAAGCGCAGCTATCTAACAGAACGGTTGTCAATGTGTGCACTCAACTTCCAGAGTTAAACCCGTGTGTGTATTCAGCAGTCTGCAAACACTTTCTCTGCAGAGTCCCAAAACAGGCGTTTTCAGCCCATTTCCGGCTTACGGAAGAAACGGCAGTAAGCACAGGGAAATATCTGCTTCTAAATCCAAAACGCAGCTATCTAACAGAACGGCTGTCAATGTGTGGACTCAACTTCCAAAGTTAAACCCGTGTGTGGATTCAGCAGTCTGCAAACACTTTCTCTGCAGAGTCCCAAAACAGGCTTTTTCAGCCCATTACCGGCATATGGAAGAAAGAGCAGTAAGCACAGGGAAATATCCGCTTCTAAATCCAAACGCAGCTATCTAACAGAACGGTTGTCAATGTGTGCACTCAACTTCCAGAGTTAAACCCGTGTGTGGTTTCAGCAGTCTGCAAACACTTTTTCTGCAGAGTCCCAAAACAGGCGTTTTCAGCCCATTACCGGCATACGGAAGAAACAGCAGTAAGCACAGGGAAATATCTGCTTCTAATTCCAAAACGCAACTATCTAACAGAACGGTTGTCAATGTGTGCACTCAACTTCCAGAGTTAAACCCGTGTGTGGATTCAGCAGTCTGCAAACACGTTCTCCGCAGCGTCCCAAAACAGGCGTTTTCAGCCCATTACCGGCATATGGAAGAAACAGCAGTAAGCACAGGGAAATATCTCCTTCTAAATCCAAAACGCAGCTATCTAACAGAACGGTTGTAAATGTGTGCACTCAATTTCCAGAGTTAAACCCGTGTGTGGATTCAGCAGTCTGCAAACACTTTCTCTGCAGAGTCTCAAAACAGGCGTGTTCAACCCAATACCGGCATATGGAAGAAACGGCAGTAGGCACAAGGAAATATCTGCTTCTAAATCCAAAACGGAGCTATCTAACAGAACGGTTGTCAATCTGTGCACTCAACTTCCAGAGTTAAACACGTGTGTGGATTCAGCAGTCTGCAAACACTTTCTCTGCAGAGTCCCAAAACCGGCGTTTTCAGCCCCTTACCGGCATAGGGAAGAAACAGCAGTATGCACAGGGAAATATCTTCTTCTAAATCCAAAACGCAGCTATCTAACAGAACGGTTGTCAATGTGTGCACTCAACTTCCAGAGTTAAACCCGTGTGTGGATTCAGCAGTCTGCAAACACTTTCTGTGCAGAATCCCAAAATAGGCGTTTTCAGCCCATTACCGGCATATGGAAGAAACGGCAGCAAGCACAGGGAAATATCTGCTTCTAAATCCAAAACGCAGCTATCTAACAGAACGGCTGTCAATGTGTGGATTCAACTTCCAGAGTTAAACCCGTGTGTGGATTCAGCAGTCTGCAAACACTTTCTCTGCAGAGTCCCAAAACAGGCGTTTTCAGCCGATTACCGGCATATGGAAGAAACGGCAGTAAGCACATGGAAATATCTGCTTCTAAATCCAAAACGCAGCTATCTAACAGAACGACTGTCAATGTGTGCACTCAACTTCCAGAGGTAAACCCGTTTGTGGATTCTGCAGTCTGCAAACACTTTCTGTGCAGAGTCCCAAAACAGGCGTTTTCAGCCGATTACCGGCATATGGAAAAAACGGCAGTAAGCACAGGGAAATATCTGCTTGTAAATCCAAAACGCAGCTATCTAACAGAACGGTTGTCAATGTGTGCACTCAGCTTCCAGAGTTAAACCCGTGTGTGTGTTCAGCAGTCTGCAAACACTTTCTCTGCAGAGTCCCAAAACAGACGTTTTCAGCCCATTACCGGCATATGGAAGAAACAACAGTAAGCACAGGGAAATTTCTGCTTCTAAATCCAAAACGCAGCTATCTAACAGAACGGTTGTCAATGTGTGCACTCAACTTCCAGAGATAAACCCGTGTGTGGATTCAGCAGTCTGCAAACAATTTCTGTGCAGAGTCCCAAAACAGGCGTTTTCAACCCATTTCCGGCATATGGAAGAAACGGCAGTAAGCACAGGGAAATATCTGCTTCTAAATCCAAAACGCAGCTGTCTAACAGAACGGTTGTCAATGTGTGCACTCAACTTCCAGAGTTAAACCGGTGTGTGGATTCAGTAGTCTGCAAACACTTTCTGTGCAGAGTCCCAAAACAGGCGTTTTCAGCCCATTAGCGGCATATGGAAGAAACGGCAGTAAGCACAGGGAAATATCTGCTTCTAAATCCAAAACGCAGCTATCTAACAGAAGGGTTGTCAATGTGTGCACTCATCTTCCAGAGTTAAACCCGTGTGTGGATTCAGCAGTCTGCAAACAATTTCTCTGCAGAGTCCCAAAACAGGGGTTTTCAGCCCGTTACCGGCATATGGAACAAACGGCAGAAAGCACAGGGAAATATCTGCTTCTAAATCCAAAACGCAGCTGTCTAACAGAACGGTTGTCAATGTGTGCACTCAACTTCCAGAGTTAAACCCGTGTGCGGATTCAGCATTCTGCAAACTCTTTCTCTGCAGAGTCCCAAAACCGGCGTTTTCAGCCCCTTACCGGCATACGGAAGAAACAGCAGTAAGCACAGGGAAATATCTGCTTCTAAATCCAAAACGCAGCTATCTAACAGAACAGCTGTCAATGTGTGGACTCAACTTCCAGAGTTAAACCCGTGTGTGGATTCAGCAGTCTGCAAACACTTTCTCTGCAGAGTCCCAAAACAGGCGTTTTCAGCCCATTACCGGCATATGGAAGAAACAGCAGTAAGCACAGGGAAATATCTGCTTCTAAATCCAAAACACAGCTATCTAACAGAACGGTTGTCAATGTGTGCACTCAACTTCCAGAGGTAAACCCGTGTGTGGTTTCAGCAGTCTGCAAACACATTCTCTGCAGAGTCCCAAAACAGGCGTTTTCAGCCGATTACCGGCATATGGAAGTAACAGCAGTAAGCACAGGGAAATATCTGCTTCTAAATCCAAAACGCAGCTATCTAACAGAACGGTTGTCAATGTGTGCACTCAGCTTCCAGAGTTAAACCCGTTTGTGTGTTCAGCAGTCTGCAAACACTTTCTCTGCAGAGTCCCAAAACAGGCGTTTTCAGCCCTTTACCTGCATATGGAAAAAACGGCAGTAAGCACAGGGAAATATCTGCTTCTAAATCCAAAACGCAGCTATCTAACAGAACGGTTGTCAATGTGTGCACTCAACTTCCAGAGTTAAACCCGTGTGTGGATTCAGCAGTCTGCAAACACTTTCTCTGCAGAGTCCCAAAACCGGAGTTTTCAACCCCTTACTGGCATATGGAAGAAACAGCAGCATGCACAGGGAAATTTCTGCTTCTAAATCCAAAACGCAGCTATCTAACAGAACGGTTGTCAATGTGTGCACTCAACTTCCAGAGATAAACCCGTTTGTGAATTCAGCAGTCTGCAAACAATTTCTGTGCAGAGTCCCAAAACAGGCGTTTTCAGCCCATGTCCGGCATATGGAAGAAACGGCAGTAAGCACAGGGAAATATCTGCTTCTAAATCCAAAACGCAGCTATCTAACAGAACGGTTGTCAATGTGTGCACTCAACTTCCAGAGTTAAACCCGTGTGCGGATTCAGCATTCTGCAAACTCTTTCTCTGCAGAGTCCCAAAACCGGCGTTTTCAGCCACTTACCGGCATACGGAAGAAACAGCAGTAAGCACAGGGAAATATCTGCTTCTAAATCCAAAGCGCAGCTATCTAACAGAACGGTTGTCAATGTGTGCACTCAACCTCCAGAGTTAAACCCGTGTGTGGATTCAGCAGTCTGCAAACACTTTCTCTGCAGAGTCCCAAAACAGGCGTTTTCAGCCCATTTCCGGCTTACGGAAGAAACGGCAGTAAGCACAGGGAAATATCTGCTTCTAAATCCAAAACGCAGCTATCTAACAGAACGGCTGTCAATGTGTGGACTCAACTTCCAGAGTTAAACCCGTGTGTGGATTCAGCAGTCTGCAAACACTTTCTCTGCAGAGTCCCAAAACAGGCTTTTTCAGCCCATTACCGGCATATGGAAGAAACAGCAGTAAGCACAGGGAAATATCCGCTTCTAAATCCAAACGCAGCTATCTAACAGAACGGTTGTCAATGTGTGCACTCAACTTCCAGAGTTAAACCCGTGTGTGGTTTCAGCAGTCTGCAAACACTTTCTCTGCAGAGTCCCAAAACAGGCGTTTTCAGCCCATTACCGGCATACGGAAGAAACAGCAGTAAGCACAGGGAAATATCTGCTTCTAAATCCAAAACGCAACTATCTAACAGAACGGTTGTCAATGTGTGCACTCAACTTCCAGAGTTAAACCCGTGTGTGGATTCAGCAGTCTGCAAACACGTTCTCTGCAGCGTCCCAAAACAGGCGTTTTCAGCCCATTACCGGCATATGGAAGAAACAGCAGAAAGCACAGGGAAATATCTCCTTCTAAATCCAAAACGCAGCTATCTAACAGAACGGTTGTCAATGTGTGCACTCAATTTCCAGAGTTAAACCCGTGTGTGGATTCAGCAGTCTGCAAACACTTTCTCTGCAGAGTCTCAAAACAGGCGTGTTCAACCCAATACCGGCATATGGAAGAAACGGCAGTAGGCACAAGGAAATATCTGCTTCTAAATCCAAAACGGAGCTATCTAACAGAACGGTTGTCAATCTGTGCACTCAACTTCCAGAGTTAAACACGTGTGTGGATTCAGCAGTCTGCAAACACTTTCTCTGCAGAGTCCCAAAACCGGCGTTTTCAGCCCCTTACCGGCATAAGGAAGAAACAGCAGTATGCACAGGGAAATATCTTCTTCTAAATCCAAAACGCAGCTATCTAACAGAACGGTTGTCAATGTGTGCACTCAACTTCCAGAGTTAAACCCGTGTGTGGATTCAGCAGTCTGCAAACACTTTCTGTGCAGAATCCCAAAATAGGCGTTTTCAGCCCATTACCGGCATATGGAAGAAACGGCAGCAAGCACAGGGAAATATCTGCTTCTAAATCCAAAACGCAGCTATCTAACAGAACGGCTGTCAATGTGTGGATTCAACTTCCAGAGTTAAACCCGTGTGTGGATTCAGCAGTCTGCAAACACTTTCTCTACAGAGTCCCAAAACAGGCGTTTTCAGCCGATTACCGGCATATGGAAGAAATGGCAGTAAGCACAGGGAAATATCTGCTTCTAAATCCAAAACGCAGCTATCTAACAGAACGGCTGTCAATGTGTGCACTCAACTTCCAGAGGTAAACCCGTTTGTGGATTCTGCAGTCTGCAAACACTTTCTGTGCAGAGTCCCAAAACAGGCGTTTTCAGCCGATTACCGGCATATGAAAAAAACGGCAGTAAGCACAGGGAAATATCTGCTTGTAAATCCTAAACGCAGCTATCTAACAGAACGGTTGTCAATGTGTGCACTCAGCTTCCAGAGTTAAACCCGTGTGTGTGTTCAGCAGTCTGCAAACACTTTCTCTGCAGAGTCCCAAAACAGGCGTTTTCAGCCCATTACCGGCATATGGAAGAAACAACAGTAAGCACAGGGAAATATCTGCTTCTAAATCCAAAACGCAGGTATCTAACAGAACGGTTGTCAATGTGTGCACTCAACTTCCAGAGTTAAACCCGTTTGTGGATTCAGCAGTCTGCAAACACTTTCTCTGCAGAGTCCCAAAACCGGCGTTTTCAACCCCTTACCGGCATATGGAAGAAACAGCAGTATGCACAGGGAAATTTCTTCTTCTAAATCCAAAACGCAGCTATCTAACAGAACGGTTGTCAATGTGTGCACTCAACTTCCAGAGATAAACCCGTGTGTGGATTCAGCAGTCTGCAAACAATTTCTGTGCAGAGTCCCAAAACAGGCGTTTTCAACCCATTTCCGGCATATGGAAGAAACGGCAGTAAGCACAGGGAAATATCTGCTTCTAAATCCAAAACGCAGCTGTCTAACAGAACGGTTGTCAATGTGTGCACTCAACTTCCAGAGTTAAACCGGTGTGTGGATTCAGTAGTCTGCAAACACTTTCTGTGCAGAGTCCCAAAACCGGCGTTTTAAACCCCTTACCGGCATACGGAAGAAACAGCAGTAAGCACAGGGAAATATCTGCTTCTAAATCCAAAACGCAGCTATCTAACAGAACAGCTGTCAATGTGTGGACTCAACTTCCAGAGTTAAACCCGTGTGTGGATTCAGTAGTCTGCAAACACTTTCTCTGCAGAGTCCCAAAACAGGCGTTTTCAGACCATTCCCGGCATATGGAAGAAACAGCAGTAAGCACAGGGAAATATCTGCTTCTAAATCCAAAACGCAGCTATCTAACAGAACGGTTGTAAATGGGTGCACTCAGCTTCCAGAGTTAAACCCGTGTTTGGATTCAGCAGTCTGCAAACACTTTCTCTACAGAGTCCCAAAACAGGCATTTTCAGTCGATTACCGGCATATGGAAGAAACAGCAGTGAGCACAGGGAAATATCTGCTTCTAAATCCAAAACGCAGCTATCTAACAGAACGGTTGTCAATGTGTGCCCTCAACTTCCAGAGTTAAAACCGTGTGTGGATTCAGCAGTCTGCAAACACTTTCTGTTCAGGGTCCCAAAACAGGCGTTTTCACCCCATTACCGGCATATGGAAGAAACAGCAGTAAGCACAGGGAAATATCTGCTTCTAACTCCAAAACGCAGCTATCTAACAGAACGGTTGTCAATGTGTGCACTCAACTTCCAGAGTTAAACCCATGTGTGGATTCAGCAGTCTGCAAACACTTTCTCTGCAGAGTCCCAAAACAGGCGTTTTCAGCCCATTACCGGCATACTGAAGAAACAGCAGTAAGCACATGGCAATATCTGCTTCTAAATCCAAAACGCAGCTATCTAACAGAACGGTTGTCAATGTGTGCACTCAACTTCCAGAGTTAAACCCGTGTGTGGATTCAGCAGTCTGCAAACACTTTCTCCGCAGAGTCCCAAAACAGGCGTTTTCAGCCCATTACCGGCATATGGAAGAAACGGCAGTAAGCACTGGGAATTATCTGCTTCTAAATCCAAAACGCAGCTATCTAACAGAACGGTTGTCAATGTGTGCACTCAACTTCCAGAGTTAAACCCGTGTGTGGATTCTGCAGTCTGCAAACACTTTCTGTGCAGAGTCCCAAAACAGGCGTTTTCAGCCCATTTCCAGCATTCGGAAGAAACGGCAGAAAGCACAGGGAAATATCTGCTTCTAAATCCAAAACGCAGCTATCTAACAGAACGGCTGTCAATGTGTGGATTCAACTTCCAGAGTTAAACCCGTGTGTGGATTCAGCAGTCTGCAAACACTTTCTCTGCACAGTCCCAAAACAGGCGTTTTCAGCCGATTACCGGCATATGGAAGAAACGGCAGTAAGCACAGGGAAATATCTGCTTGTAAATCCAAAACGCAGCTATCTAACAGAACGGTTGTCAATGTGTGCACTCAGCTTCCAGAGTTAAACCCGTGTGTGTGTTCAGCAGTCTGCAAACACTTTCTGTGCAGAGTCCCAAAACAGGCGTTTTCAGCCGATTACCGGCATATGGAAAAAACGGCAGTAAGCACAGGGAAATATCTGCATGTAAATTCAAAACGCAGCTATCTAACAGAACGGTTGTCAATGTGTGCACTCAGCTTCCAGAGTTAAACCCGTGTGTGTGTTCAGCAGTCTGCAAACACTTTCTCTGCAGAGTCCCAAAACAGGCGTTTTCAGCCACTTACCGGCATACGGAAAAAACAGCAGTAAGCACAGGGAAATATCTGCTTCTAAATCCAAAGCGCAGCTATCTAACAGAACGGTTGTCAATGTGTGCACTCAACTTCCAGAGTTAAACCCGTGTGTGGATTCAGCAGTCTGCAAACACTTTCTCTGCAGAGTCCCAAAACAGGCGTTTTCAGCCCATTTCCGGCTTACGGAAGAAACGGCAGTAAGCACAGGGAAATATCTGCTTCTAAATCCAAAACGCAGCTATCTAACAGAACGGCTGTCAATGTGTGGACTCAACTTCCAGAGTTAAACCCGTGTGTGGATTCAGCAGTCTGCAAACACTTTCTCTGCAGAGTCCCAAAACAGGCGTTTTCAGCCCATTACCGGCATATGGAAGAAACAGCAGTAAGCACAGGGAAATATCCGCTTCTAAATCCAAACGCAGCTATCTACCAGAACGGTTGTCAATGTGTGCACTCAACTTCCAGAGTTAAACCCGTGTGTGGATTCAGCAGTCTGCAAACACTTTCTCTGCAGAGTCCTAAAACAGGCGTTTTCAGCCCATTACCAGCATACGGAAGAAACAGCAGTAAGCACAGGGAAATATCTGCTTCTAAATCCAAAACGCAGCTATCTAACAGAACGGTTGTCAATGTGTGCACTCAACTTCCAGAGTTAAACCCGTGTGTGGATTCAGCAGTCTGCAAACACTTTCTCTGCAGAGTCCCAAAACAGGCGTTTTCAGCCCATTACCGGCATATGGAAGAAACGGCAGTAAGCACAGGGAAATATCTGCTTCTAAATCCAAAACGCAGCTATCTAACAGAACGGTTGTCAATGTGTGCACTCAACTTCCAGAGTTAAACCCGTGTGCGGATTCAGCAGTCCGCAAACTCTTTCTCTGCAGAGTCGCAAAACCGGCGTTTTCAGCCCCATACCGGCATACGGAAGAAACAGCAGTAAGCACACGAAATATCTGCTTCTAAATCCAAAACGCAGCTATCTAACAGAACGGTTGTCAACGTGTGCACTCAATTTCCAGAGTTAAACCCGTGTGTGGATTCAGCAGTCTGTAAACACTTTCTCTGCAGAGTCTCAAAACAGGAGTGTTCAAAACAATACCGGCATACGGAAGAAACGGCAGTAGGCACAAGGAAATATCTGCTTCTAAATCCAAAATGGAGCTATATAACAGAACGGTTGTCAATGTGTGCACTCAACTTCCAGAGTTAAACCCGTTTTTGGATTCAGCAGTCTGCAAACACTTTCTCTGCAGAGTCCCAAAACCGGCGTTTTCAGCCCCTTACCGGCATACAGAAGAAACAGCAGTAAGCACAGGGAAATATCTGCTTCTAAATCCAAAACACAGCTATCTAAAAGAACGGTTGTCAAAGTGTGCACTCAACTTCCAGAGTTAAACCCGCGTGTGGATTCAGCAGTCTGCAAACACCTCTGCAGAGTCCCAGAAGAGGCGTTTTCAGCCCATTACCGGCATATGGAAGAAACAGCAGTAAGCACAGGGAAATATCCGCTTCTAAATCCAAACGCAGCTATCTAACAGAGCGGTTGTCAATGTGTGCACTCAACGTCCAGAGTTAAACCCGTGTGTGGATTCAGCAGTCTGCAAACACTTTCTCTGCAGAGTCCCAAAACAGGCGTTTTCAGCCCATTACCGGCAAATGGAAGAAACAGCAGTAAGCACAGGGAAATATCTGCTTCTAAATCCAAAACGCAGCTATCTAACAGAACGGTTGTAAATGTGTGCACTCAATTTCCAGAGTTAAACCCGTGTGTGGATTCAGCGGTCTGCAAACACTTTTTCTGCTGTGTCTCAAAACAGGCGTGTTCAACCCAATACCGGCATATGGAAGAAACGGCAGTAGGCACAAGGAAATATCTGCTTCTAAATCCAAAACGGAGCTATCTAACAGAACGGTTGTCAATGTGTGCACTCAACTTCCAGAGTTAAACCCGTGTGTGGATTCTGCAGTCTGCAAACACTTTCTCTGCAGAGTCCCAAAACAGGCGTTTTCAGCCCTTTACCCGCTTATGGAAGAAACAGCAGTAAGCACAGGGAAATATCTGCTTCTAAATCCAAAACGCAGCTATCTAACAGAATGGTTGTCAATGTGTGCACTCAACTTCCAGAGTAAAACCCGGGTGTGGATTCAGCAGTCTGCAAACACTTTCTCTGCAGAGTCCCTAAACAGGCGTTTTCAGCCCATTACCGGCATATGGAAGAAACAGCAGTAAGCACAGGGAAATATCTGCTTCTAAATCCAAAACGCAGCTATCTAACAGAACGGTTGTCAATGTGTGCACTCAACTTCCAGAGGTAAACCCGTGTGTGGATTCAGCAGTCTGCAAACACTTTATCTGCAGAGTCCCAAAACAGGCGTTTTCAGCCGATTACCGGCATATGGAAATAACACCAGTAAGCACAGGGAAATATCTGCTTGTGAATCCAAAACACAGCTATCTAACAGAACGGTTGTCAATGTGTGCACTCAGCTTCCAGAGTTAAACCCGTGTGTGTGTTCAGCAGTCTGCAAACACTTTCTGTGCAGAGTCCCAAAACAGGCGTTTTCAGCCGATTACCGGCATATGGAAAAAACGGCAGCAAGCACAGGGAAATATCTGCTTGAAAATCCAAAACGCAGCTATTTAACAGAACGGTTGTCAATGTGTGCACTCAGCTTCCAGAGTTAAACCCGTGTGTGTGTTCAGCAGTCTGCAAACACTTTCTCTGCAGAGTCCCAAAACAGGCGTTTTCAGCCCCTTACCGGCATACGGAAGAAACAGCAGTAAGCACAGGGAAATATCTGCTTCTAAATCCAAAGCGTAGCTATCTAACAGAACGGTTGTCAATGTGTGCACTCAACTTCCAGAGTTAAACCCGTGTGTGGATTCAGCAGTCTGCAAACACTTTCTCTGCAGAGTCCCAAAACAGGCGTTTTCAGCCCATTTCCGGCTTACGGAAGAAACGGCAGTAAGCACAGGGAAATATCTGCTTCTAAATCCAAAACGCAGCTATCTAACAGAACGGCTGTCAATGTGTGGACTCAACTTCCAGAGTTAAACCCGTGTGTGGATTCAGCAGTCTGCAAACACTTTCTCTGCAGAGTCCCAAAACAGGCGTTTTCAGCCCATTACCGGCATATGGAAGAAACAGCAGTAAGCACAGGGAAATATCCGCTTCTAAATCCAAACGCAGCTATCTACCAGAACGGTTGTCAATGTGTGCACTCAACTTCCAGAGTTAAACCCGTGTGTGGATTCAGCAGTCTGCAAACACTTTCTCTGCAGAGTCCTAAAACAGGCGTTTTCAGCCCATTACCGGCATACGGAAGAAACAGCAGTAAGCACAGGGAAATATCTGCTTCTAAATCCAAAACGCAGCTATCTAACAGAACGGTTGTCAATGTGTGCACTCAACTTCCAGAGTTAAACCCGTGTGTGGATTCAGCAGTCTGCAAACACTTTCTCTGCAGAGTCCCGAAACAGGCGTTTTCAGCCCATTACCGGCATACGGAAGAAACGGCAGTAAGCACTGGGAAATATCTGCTTCTAAATCCAAAACGCAGCTATCTAACAGAACGGTTGTCAATGTGTGCACTCAACTTCCAGAGTTAAACCCGTGTGCGGATTCAGCAGTCCGCAAACTCTTTCTCTGCAGAGTCGCAAAACCGGCGTTTTCAGCCCCATACCGGCATACGGAAGAAACAGCAGTAAGCACAGGGAAATATCTGCTCCTAAATCCAAAACGCAGCTATCTAACAGAACGGTTGTCAACGTGTGCACTCAATTTCCAGAGTTAAACCCGTGTGTGGATTCAGCAGTCTGTAAACACTTTCTCTGCAGAGTCTCAAAACAGGAGTGTTCAACCCAATACCGGCATACGGAAGAAACGGCAGTAGGCACAAGGAAATATCTGCTTCTAAATCCAAAATGGAGCTATATAACAGAACGGTTGTCAATGTGTGCACTCAACTTCCAGAGTTAAACCCGTTTTTGGATTCAGCAGTCTGCAAACCCTTTCTCTGCAGAGTCCCAAAACCAGCGTTTTCAGCCCCTTACCGGCATACAGAAAAAACAGCAGTAAGCACAGGGAAATATCTGCTTCTAAATCCAAAACACAGCTATCTAAAAGAACGGTTGTCAAAGTGTGCACTCAACTTCCGGAGTTAAACCCGCGTGTGGATTCAGCAGTCTGCAAACACCTCTGCAGAGTCCCAGAAGAGGCGTTTTCAGCCCATTACCGGCATATGGAAGAAACAGCAGTAAGCACAGGGAAATATCCGCTTCTAAATCCAAACGCAGCTATCTAACAGAGCGGTTGTCAATGTGTGCACTCAACGTCCAGAGTTAAACCCGTGTGTGGATTCAGCAGTCTGCAAACACTTTCTCTGCAGAGTCCCAAAACAGGCGTTTTCAGCCCATTACCGGCATATGGAAGAAACAGCAGTAAGCACAGGGAAATATCTGCTTCTAAATCCAAAACGCAGCTATCTAACAGAACGGTTGTAAATGTGTGCACTCAATTTCCAGAGTTAAACCCGTGTGTGGATTCAGCGGTCTGCAAACACTTTCTCTGCTGAGTCTCAAAACAGGCGTGTTCAACCCAATACCGGCATATGGAAGAAACGGCAGTAGGCACAAGGAAATATCTGCTTCTAAATCCAAAACGGAGCTATCTAACAGAACGGTTGTCAATGTGTGCACTCAACTTCCAGAGTTAAACCCATGTGTGGATTCGGCAGTCTGCAAACACTTTCTCTGCAGAGTCCCAAAACAGGCGTTTTCAGCCCTTTACCCGCTTATGGAAGAAACAGCAGTAAGCACAGGGAAATATCTGCTTCTAAATCCAAAACGCAGCTATCTAACAGAATGGTTGTCAATGTGTGCACTCAACTTCCAGAGTAAAACCCGGGTGTGGATTCAGCAGTCTGCAAACACTTTCTCTGCAGAGTCCCTAAACAGGCGTTTTCAGCCCATTACCGGCATATGGAAGAAACAGCAGTAAGCACAGGGAAATATCTGCTTCTAAATCCAAAACGCAGCTATCTAACAGAACGGTTGTCAATGTGTGCACTCAACTTCCAGAGGTAAACCCGTGTGTGGATTCAGCAGTCTGCAAACACTTTATCTGCAGAGTCCCAAAACAGGCGTTTTCAGCCGATTACCGGCATATGGAAGTAACACCAGTAAGCACAGGGAAATATCTGCTTGTGAATCCAAAACACAGCTATCTAACAGAACGGTTGTCAATGTGTGCACTCAGCTTCCAGAGTTAAACCCGTGTGTGTGTTCAGCAGTCTGCAAACACTTTCTCTGCAGAGTCCCAAAACAGGCGTTTTCAGCCCATTACCTGCATATGGAAGAAACGGCAGTAAGCACAGGGAAATATCTGCTTCTAATTCCAAAACGCAGCTATCTAACAGAACGGTTGTCAATGTGTGCACTCAACTTCCAGAGTTAAACCCGTGTGTGGATTCAGCAGTCTGCAAACACGTTCTCTGCAGCGTCCCAAAACAGGCGTTTTCATCACATTACCGGCATATGGAATAAACAGCAGTAAGCACAGCGAAATATCTCCTTCTAAATCCAAAACGCAGCTATCTAACAGAACTGTTGTCAATGTGTGCACTCAATTTCCAGAGTTAAACCCGTGTGTGGATTCAGCAGTCTGCAAACACTTTCTCTGCAGAGTCTCAAAACAGGCGTGTTCAACCCAATACCGGCATATGGAAGAAACGGCAGTAGGCACAAGGAAATATCTGCTTCTAAATCCAAAACGGAGCTATCTAACAGAACGGTTGTCAATCTGTGCACTCAACTTCCAGAGTTAAACACGTGTGTGGATTCAGCAGTCTGCAAACACTTTCTCTGCAGAGTCCCAAAACAGGCGTTTTCAGCCCCTTACCGGCATATGGAAGAAACAGCAGTAAGCACAGGGAAATATCTGCTTCTAAATCCAAAACGCAGATATCTAACAGAAGGGTTGTCAATGTGTGCACTCAACTTCCAGAGTTAAACCGGTGTGTGGATTCAGTAGTCTGCAAACACTTTCTGTGCAGAGTCCCAAAACAGGCGTTTTCAGCCCAATACCGGCATATGGAAGAAACAGCAATAAGCACAGGGAAATATCTGCTTCTAAATCCAAAACGCAGATATCTAACAGAAGGGTTGTCAATGTGTGAACTCAACTTCCAGAGTTATACCCGTGTGTGGATTCAGCAGTCGGCAAACAATTTCTCTGCAGAGTCCCAAAACAGGCGTTTTCAGCCCGTTACCGGCATATGGAAGAAACGGCAGGAAGCACTGGGAAATATCTGCTTCTAAATCCAAAACGCAGCTATCTAACAGAACGGTTGTCAATGTGTGCACTCAACTTCCATAGCTAAACCCGTGTGTGGATTCAGGAGTCTGCAAACTCTTTCTCTGCAGAGTCCCAAAACCAGCGTTTTCAGCCCCTTACCGGCATACGGAAGAAACAGCAGTAAGCACAGGGAAATATCTGCTTCTAAATCCAAAACGCAGCTATCTAACAGAACGGTTGTCAATGTGTGCACTCAACTTCCAGAGTTAAACCCGTGTGTGGATTCAGCAGTCTGCAAACACTTTCTGTGCAGAGTCCCAAAACAGGCGTTTTCAGCCCATTTCCAGCATACGGAAGAAACGGCAGAAAGCACAGGGAAATATCTGCTTCTAAATCCAAAACGCAGCTATCTAACAGAACGGCTGTCAATGTGTGGATTCAACTTCCAGAATTAAACCCGTGTGTGGATTCAGCAGTCTGCAAACACTTTCTCTGCAGAGTCCCAAAACAGGCGTTTTCAGCCGATTACCGGCATATGGAAGAAACGGCAGTAAGCACAGGGAAATATCTGCTTCTAAATCCAAAACACAGCTATCTAACAGAACGGCTTTCAATGTGTGCACTCAACTTCCAGAGGTAAACCCGTTTGTGGATTCTGCAGTCTGCAAACACTTTCTGTGCAGAGTCCCAAAACAGGCGTTTTCAGCCGAATACCGGCATATGGAAAAAACGGCAGTAAGCACAGGGAAATATCTGCTTGTAAATCCAAAACGCAGCTATCTAACAGAACAGTTGTCAATGTGTGCACTCAGCTTCCAGAGTTAAACCCGTGTGTGTGTTCAGCAGTCTGCAAACACTTTCTGTGCAGAGTCCCAAAACAGGCGTTTTCAGCCGATTACCGGCATATGGAAAAAACGGCAGTAAGCACAGGGAAATATCTGCTTGTAAATCCAAAACGCAGCTATCTAACAGAACGGTTGTCAATGTGTGCACTCAGCTTCCAGAGTTAAACCCGTGTGTGTGTTCAGCAGTCTGCAAACACTTTCTCTGCAGAGTCCCAAAACAGTCGTTTTCAGCCCATTTCCGGCTTACGGAAGAAACGGCAGTAAGCACAGGGAAATATCTGCTTCTAAATCCAAAACGCAGCTATCTAACAGAACGGCTGTCAATGTGTGGACTCAACTTCCAGAGTTAAACCCGTGTGTGGATTCAGCAGTCTGCAAACACTTTCTCTGCAGAGTCCCAAAACAGGCGTTTTCAGCCCATTACCGGCATATGGAAGAAACAGCAGTAAGCACAGGGAAATATCCGCTTCTAAATCCAAACGCAGCTATCTACCAGAACGGTTGTCAATGTGTGCACTCAACTTCCAGAGTTAAACCCGTGTGTGGATTCAGCAGTCTGCAAACACTTTCTCTGCAGAGTCCCAAAACAGGCGTTTTCAGCCCATTACAGGCATACGGAAGAAACAGCAGTAAGCACAGGGAAATATCTGCTTCTAAATCCAAAACGCAACTATCTAACAGAACGGTTGTCAATGTGTGCACTCAACTTCCAGAGTTAAACCCGTGTGTGGATTCAGCAGTCTGCAAACACGTTCTCTGCAGCGTCCCAAAACAGGCGTTTTCAGCCCATTACCGGCATATGGAATAAACAGCAGTAAGCACAGCGAAATATCTCCTTCTAAATCCAAAACGCAGCTTTCTAACAGAACGGTTGTCAATGTGTGCACTCAATTTCCAGAGTTAAACCCGTGTGTGGATTCAGCAGTCTGCAAACACTTTCTCTGCAGAGTCCCAAAACCGGCGTTTTCAACCCCTTACCGGCATATGGAAGAAACAGCAGTATGCACAGGGAAATTTCTGCTTCTAAATCCAAAATGCAGCTATCTAACAGAACGGTTGTCAATGTGTGCACTCAACTTCCAGAGATAAACCCGTGTGCGGATTCAGCAGTCTGCAAACAATTTCTGTGCAGAGTCCCAAAACAGGCGTTTTCAACCCATTTTCGGCATATGGAAGAAACGGCAGTAAGCACAGGGAAATATCTGCTTCTAAATCCAAAACGCAACTATCTAACAGAACGGTTGTCAATGTGTGCACTCAACTTCCAGAGTTAAACCCGTGTGCGGATTCAGCAGTCCGCAAACTCTTTCTCTGCAGAGTCGCAAAACCGGCGTTTTCAGCCCCATACCGGCATACGGAAGAAACAGCAGTAAGCACACGAAATATCTGCTTCTAAATCCAAAACGCAGCTATCTAACAGAACGGTTGTCAACGTGTGCACTCAATTTCCAGAGTTAAACCCGTGTGTGGATTCAGCAGTCTGTAAACACTTTCTCTGCAGAGTCTCAAAACAGGAGTGTTCAACCCAATACCGGCATACGGAAGAAACGGCAGTAGGCACAAGGAAATATCTGCTTCTAAATCCAAAATGGAGCTATATAACAGAACGGTTGTCAATGTGTGCACTCAACTTCCAGAGTTAAACCCGTTTTTGGATTCAGCAGTCTGCAAACCCTTTCTCTGCAGAGTCCCAAAACCAGCGTTTTCAGCCCCTTACCGGCATACAGAAAAAACAGCAGTAAGCACAGGGAAATATCTGCTTCTAAATCCAAATCACAGCTATCTAAAAGAACGGTTGTCAAAGTGTGCACTCAACTTCCAGAGTTAAACCCGCATGTGGATTCAGCAGTCTGCAAACACCTCTGCAGAGTCCCAGAAGAGGCGTTTTCAGCCCATTACCGGCATATGGAAGAAACAGCAGTAAGCACAGGGAAATATCTGCTTCTAAATCCAAAACGCAGCTATCTAACAGAATGGTTGTCAATGTGTGCACTCAACTTCCAGAGTAAAACCCGGGTGTGGATTCAGCAGTCTGCAAACACTTTCTCTGCAGAGTCCCTAAACAGGCGTTTTCAGCACATTACCGGCATATGGAAGAAACAGCAGTAAGCACAGGGAAATATCTGCTTGTAAATCCAAAACGCAGCTATCTAACAGAACGGTTGTCAATGTGTGCACTCAACTTCCAGAGGTAAACCCGTGTGTGGATTCAGCAGTCTGCAAACACTTTATCTGCAGAGTCCCAAAACAGGCGTTTTCAGCCGATTACCGGCATATGGAAGTAACACCAGTAAGCACAGGGAAATATCTGCTTGTGAATCCAAAACACAGCTATCTAACAGAACGGTTGTCAATGTGTGCACTCAGCTTCCAGAGTTAAACCCGTGTGTGTGTTCAGCAGTCTGCAAACACTTTCTCTGCAGAGTCCCAAAACAGGCGTTTTCAGCCCATTACCTGCATATGGAAGAAACGGCAGTAAGCACAGGGAAATATCTGCTTCTAATTCCAAAACGCAGCTATCTAACAGAACGGTTGTCAATGTGTGCACTCAACTTCCAGAGTTAAACCCGTGTGTGGATTCAGCAGTCTGCAAACACGTTCTCTGCAGCGTCCCAAAACAGGCGTTTTCATCACATTACCGGCATATGGAATAAACAGCAGTAAGCACAGCGAAATATCTCCTTCTAAATCCAAAACGCAGCTATCTAACAGAACGGTTGTCAATGTGTGCACTCAATTTCCAGAGTTAAACCCGTGTGTGGATTCAGCAGTCTGCAAACACTTTCTCTGCAGAGTCTCAAAACAGGCGTGTTCAACCCAATACCGGCATATGGAAGAAACGGCAGTAGGCACAAGGAAATATCTGCTTCTAAATCCAAAACGGAGCTATCTAACAGAACGGTTGTCAATCTGTGCACTCAACTTCCAGAGTTAAACACGTGTGTGGATTCAGCAGTCTGCAAACACTTTCTCTGCAGAGTCCCAAAACAGGCGTTTTCAGCCCCTTACCGGCATATGGAAGAAACAGCAGTAAGCACAGGGAAATATCTGCTTCTAAATCCAAAACGCAGATATCTAACAGAAGGGTTGTCAATGTGTGCACTCAACTTCCAGAGTTAAACCGGTGTGTGGATTCAGTAGTCTGCAAACACTTTCTGTGCAGAGTCCCAAAACAGGCGTTTTCAGCCCAATACCGGCATATGGAAGAAACAGCAATAAGCACAGGGAAATATCTGCTTCTAAATCCAAAACGCAGATATCTAACAGAAGGGTTGTCAATGTGTGAACTCAACTTCCAGAGTTATACCCGTGTGTGGATTCAGCAGTCGGCAAACAATTTCTCTGCAGAGTCCCAAAACAGGCGTTTTCAGCCCGTTACCGGCATATGGAAGAAACGGCAGGAAGCACTGGGAAATATCTGCTTCTAAATCCAAAACGCAGCTATCTAACAGAACGGTTGTCAATGTGTGCACTCAACTTCCATAGCTAAACCCGTGTGTGGATTCAGCAGTCTGCAAACTCTTTCTCTGCAGAGTCCCAAAACCAGCGTTTTCAGCCCCTTACCGGCATACGGAAGAAACAGCCGTAAGCACAGGGAAATATCTGCTTCTAAATCCAAAACGCAGCTATCTAACAGAACGGTTGTCAATGTGTGCACTCAACTTCCAGAGTTAAACCCGTGTGTGGATTCAGCAGTCTGCAAACACTTTCTGTGCAGAGTCCCAAAACAGGCGTTTTCAGCCCATTTCCAGCATACGGAAGAAACGGCAGAAAGCACAGGGAAATATCTGCTTCTAAATCCAAAACGCAGCTATCTAACAGAACGGCTGTCAATGTGTGGATTCAACTTCCAGAGTTAAACCCGTGTGTGGATTCAGCAGTCTGCAAACACTTTCTCTGCAGAGTCCCAAAACAGGCGTTTTCAGCCGATTACCGGCATATGGAAGAAACGGCAGTAAGCACAGGGAAATATCTGCTTCTAAATCCAAAACACAGCTATCTAACAGAACGGCTTTCAATGTGTGCACTCAACTTCCAGAGGTAAACCCGTTTGTGGATTCTGCAGTCTGCAAACACTTTCTGTGCAGAGTCCCAAAACAGGCGTTTTCAGCCGATTACCGGCATATGGAAAAAACGGCAGTAAGCACAGGGAAATATCTGCTTGTAAATCCAAAACGCAGCTATCTAACAGAACGGTTGTCAATGTGTGCACTCAGCTTCCAGAGTTAAACCCGTGTGTGTGTTCAGCAGTCTGCAAACACTTTCTGTGCAGAGTCCCAAAACAGGCGTTTTCAGCCGATTACCGGCATATGGAAAAAACGGCAGTAAGCACAGGGAAATATCTGCTTGTAAATCCAAAACGCAGCTATCTAACAGAACGGTTGTCAATGTGTGCACTCAGCTTCCAGAGTTAAACCCGTGTGTGTGTTCAGCAGTCTGCAAACACTTTCTCTGCAGAGTCCCAAAACAGGCGTTTTCCGACCCTTACCGGCATACGGAAGAAACAGCAGTAAGCACAGGGAAATATCTGCTTCTAAATCCAAAGCGCAGCTATCTAACAGAACGGTTGTCAATGTGTGCACTCAACTTCCAGAGTTAAACCCGTGTGTGGATTCAGCAGTCTGCAAACACTTTCTCTGCAGAGTCCCAAAACAGGCGTTTTCAGCCCATTTCCGGCTTACGGAAGAAACGGCAGTAAGCACAGGGAAATATCTGCTTCTAAATCCAAAACGCAGCTGTCTAACAGAACGGTTGTCAATGTGTGCACTCAACTTCCAGAGTTAAACCGGTGTGTGGATTCAGTAGTCTGCAAACACTTTCTGTGCAGAGTCCCAAAACAGGCGTTTTCAGCCCATCAGCAGCGTATGGAAGAAACGGCAGTAAGCACAGGGAAATATCTGCTTCTAAATCCAAAACGCAGCTATCTAACAGAAGGGTTGTCAATGTGTGCACTCAACTTCCAGAGTTAAACCCGTGTGTGGATTCAGCAGTCTGCAAACAATTTCTCTGCAGAGTCCCAAAACAGGGGTTTTCAGCCCGTTACCGGCATATGGAACAAACGGCAGAAAGCACAGGGAAATATCTGCTTCTAAATCCAAAACGCAGCTATCTAACAGAACGGCTGTCAATGTGTGGACTCAACTTCCAGAGTTAAACCCGTGTGTGGATTCAGCAGTCTGCAAACACTTTCTCTGCAGAGTCCTAAAACAGGCGTTTTCAGCCCATTACCGGCATATGGAAGAAACAGCAGTAAGCACAGGGAAATATCCGCTTCTAAATCCAAACGGAGCTATCTAACAGAACGGTTGTCAATGTGTGCACTCAACTTCCAGAGTTAAACCCGTGTGTGGATTCAGCAGTCTGCAAACACTTTCTCTGCAGAATCCCAAAACAGGCGTTTTCAGCCCATTACCGGCATACGGAAGAAACAGCAGTAAGCACAGGGAAATATCTGCTTCTAAATCCAAAACGCAACTATCTAACAGAACGGTTGTCAATGTGTGCACTCAACTTCCAGAGTTAAACCCGTGTGCGGATTCAGCAGTCTGCAAACACGTTCTCCGCAGCGTCCCAAAACAGGCGTTTTCAGCCCATTACCGGCATATGGAAGAAACAGCAGTAAGCACAGGGAAATATCTCCTTCTAAATCCAAAACGCAGCTATCTAACAGAACGGTTGTAAATGTGTGCACTCAATTTCCAGAGTTAAACCCGTGTGTGGATTCAGCAGTCTGCAAACACTTTCTCTGCAGAGTCTCAAAACAGGCGTGTTCAACCCAATACCGGCATATGGAAGAAACGGCAGTAGGCACAAGGAAATATCTGCTTCTAAATCCAAAACGGAGCTGTCTAACAGAACGGTTGTCAATGTGTGCACTCAACTTCCAGAGTTAAACACGTGTGTGGATTCAGCAGTCTGCAAACACTTTCTCTGCAGAGTCCCAAAACCGGCGTTTTCAGCCCCTTACCGGCATATGGAAGAAACAGCAGTAAGCACAGGGAAATATTTGCTTCTAAATCCAAAACGCAGATATCTAACAGAAGGGTTGTCAATGTGTGCACTCAACTTCCAGAGTTAAACCGGTGTGTGGATTCAGTAGTCTGCAAACACTTTCTGTGCAGAGTCCCAAAACAGGCGTTTTCAGCCCAATACCGGCATATGGAAGAAACAGCAGTAAGCACAGGGAAATATCTGCTTCTAAATCCAAAACGCAGATATCTAACAGAAGGGTTGTCAATGTGTGAACTCAACTTCCAGAGTTATACCCGTGTGTGGATTCAGCAGTCGGCAAACAATTTGTCTGCAGAGTCCCAAAACAGGCGTTTTCAGCCCGTTACCGGCATATGGAAGAAACGGCAGGAAGCACTGGGAAATATCTGCTTCTAAATCCAAAACGCAGCTATCTAACAGAACGGTTGTCAATGTGTGCACTCAACTTCCATAGCTAAACCCGTGTGTGGATTCAGCAGTCTGCAAACTCTTTCTCTGCAGAGTCCCAAAACCAGCGTTTTCAGCCCCTTACCGGCATACGGAAGAAACAGCAGTAAGCACAGGGAAATATCTGCTTCTAAATCCAAAACGCAGCTATCTAACAGAACGGTTGTCAATGTGTGCACTCAACTTCCAGAATTAAACCCGTGTGTGGATTCAGCAGTCTGCAAACACTTTCTGTGCAGAGTCCCAAAACAGGCGTTTTCAGCCCATTTCCTGCATACGGAAGAAACGGCAGCAAGCACAGGGAAATATCTGCTTCTAAATCCAAAACGCAGCTATCTAACAGAACGGCTGTCAATGTGTGGATTCAACTTCCAGAGTTAAACCCGTGTGTGGATTCAGCAGTCTGCAAACACTTTCTCTGCAGAGTCCCAAAACAGGCGTTTTCAGCCGATTACCGGCATATGGAAGAAATGGCAGTAAGCACAGGGAAATATCTGCTTCTAAATCCAAAACGCAGCTATCTAACAGAACGGCTGTCAATGTGTGCACTCAACTTCCAGAGGTAAACCCGTTTGTGGATTCTGCAGTCTGCAAACACTTTCTGTGCAGAGTCCCAAAACAGGCGTTTTCAGCCGATTACCGGCATATGGAAAAAACGGCCGTAAGCACAGGGAAATATCTGCTTGTAAATCCAAAATGCAGCTATCTAACAGAACGGTTGTCAATGTGTGCACTCAGCTTCCAGAGTTAAACCCGTGTGTGTGTTCAGCAGTCTGCAAACACTTTCTCTGCAGAGTCCCAAAACAGGCGTTTTCAGCCCATTACCGGCATATGGAAGAAACAGCAGTAAGCACAGGGAAATATCTGCTTCTAAATACAAAACGCAGCTATCTAACAGAACGGTTGTCAATGTGTGCACTCAACTTCCAGAGTTAAACCCGTGTGTGGATTCAGCAGTCTGCAAACACTTTCTCTGCAGAGTCCCAAAACCGGCGTTTTCAACCCCTTACCGGCATATGGAAGAAACAGCAGTATGCACAGGGAAATATCTGCTTCTAAATCCAAAACGCAGCTGTCTAACAGAACGGTTGTCAATGTGTGCACTCAACTTCCAGAGTTAAACCGGTGTGTGGATTCAGTAGTCTGCAAACACTTTCTGTGCAGAGTCCCAAAACAGGCGTTTTAAGCCCATCAGCGGCATATGGAAGAAACGGCAGTAAGCACAGGGAAATATCTGCTTCTAAATCCAAAACGCAGCTATCTAACAGAAGGGTTGTCAATGTGTGCACTCAACTTCCAGAGTTAAACCCGTGTGTGGATTCAGCAGTCTGCAAACAATTTCTCTGCAGAGTCCCAAAACAGGGGTTTTCAGCCCGTTACCGTCATATGGAACAAACGGTAGAAAGCACAGGGAAATATCTGCTTCTAAATCCAAAACGCAGCTTTCTAACAGAACGGCTGTCAATGTGTGGACTCAACTTCCAGAGTTAAACCCGTGTGTGGATTCAGCAGTCTGCAAACACTTTCTCTGCAGAGTCCCAAAACAGGCGTTTTCAGCCCATTACCGGCATATGGAAGAAACAGCAGTAAGCACAGGGAAATATCCGCTTCTAAATCCAAACGCAGCTATCTAACAGAACGGTTGTCAATGTGTGCACTCAACTTCCAGAGTTAAACCCCTGTGTGGATTCAGCAGTCTGCAAACACTTTCTCTGCAGAGTCCCAAAACAGGCGTTTTCAGCCCATTACCGGCATACGGAAGAAACAGCAGTAAGCACAGGGAAATATCTGCTTCTAAATCCAAAACGCAACTATCTAACAGAACGGTTGTCAATGTGTGCACTCAACTTCCAGAGTTAAACCCGTGTGTGGATTCAGCAGTCTGCAAACACGTTCTCCGCAGCGTCCCAAAACAGGCGTTTTCAGCCCATTACCGGCATATGGAAGAAACAGCAGTAAGCACAGGGAAATATCTCCTTCTAAATCCAAAACGCAGCTATCTAACAGAACGGTTGTCAATGTGTGCACTCAGCTTCCAGAGTTAAACCCGTGTGTGTGTTCAGCAGTCTGCAAACACTTTCTCTGCAGAGTCCCAAAACAGGCGTTTTCAGCCCATTACCTGCATATGGAAGAAACGGCAGTAAGCACAGGGAAATATCTGCTTCTAAATCCAAAACGCAGCTATCTAACAGAACGGTTGTCAATGTGTGCACTCAACTTCCAGAGTTAAACCCGTGTGTGGATTCAGCAGTCTGCAAACACTTTCTCTGCAGAGTCCCAAAACCGGAGTTTTCAACCCCTTACTGGCCTATGGAAGAAAAACCAGTATGCACAGGGAAATTTCTGCTTCTAAATCCAAAACGCAGCTATCTAACAGAACGGTTGTCAATGTGTGCACTCAACTTCCAGAGTTAAACCCGTTTGTGAATTCAGCAGTCTGCAAACAATTTCTGTGCAGAGTCCCAAAACAGGCGTTTTCAGCCCATTTCCGGCATATGGAAGAAACGGCAGTAAGCACAGGGAAATATCTGCTTCTAAATCCAAAACGCAGCTGTCCAACAGAACGGTTGTCAATGTGTGCACTCAACTTCCAGAGTTAAACCGGTGTGTGGATTCAGTAGTCTGCAAACACTTTCTGTGCAGAATCCCAAAACAGGCGTTTTCAGCCCGTTAGCGGCATATGGAAGAAACGGCAATAAGCACAGGGAAATATCTGCTTCTAAATCCAAAACGCAGCTATCTAACAGAAGGGTTGTCAATGTGTGCACTCAACTTCCAGAGGTAAACCCGTGTGTGGATTCAGCAGTCTGCAAACAATTTCTCTGCAGAGTCCCAAAACAGGCTTTTTCAGCCCATTGCCGGCATATGGAAGAAACAGCAGTAAGCACAGGGAAATATCTGCTTCTAAATCCAAAACGCAGCTATCTAACAGGACGGTTGTCAATGTGTGCACTCAACTTCCAGAGTTAAACCCGTGTGTGGATTCAGCAGTCTGCAAACACTTTCTCTGCAGAGTCCCAAAACTGGCGTTTTCAGCCCATTACCGGCATATGGAAGAAACAGCAGTAAGCACAGGGAAATATCTGCTTCTAAATCCAAAACGCAGCTATCTAACAGAACGGTTGTCAATGTGTGCACTCAACTTCCAGAGTTAAACCCGTGTGTGGATTCAGCAGTCTGCAAACACTTTCTCTGCAGAGTCCCAAAACAGGCGTTATCAGCCCATTACCGGCGCATGGAAGAAACAGCAGTAAGCACAGGGAAATATCTGCTTCTAAATCCAAAACGCAGCTATCTAACAGAACGGTTGTCAATGTGTGCACTCAACTTCCAGAGTTAAACCCGTGTGTGGATTCAGCAGTCTGCAAACACTTTCTCTGCAGAGTCCCAAAACAGGCGTTTTCAGCCCATTACCTGCATATGGAAGAAACAGCAGTAAGCACAGGGAAATATCTGCTTCTAAATCCAAAACGCAGCTATCTAACAGAACGGTTGTCAATGTGTGCACTCAACTTCCAGAGTTAAACCCATGTGTGGATTCAGCAGTCTGCAAACACTTTCTCTGCAGAGTCCCAGAACAGGCGTTTTCAGCCCATTACCGGCATATGGAAGAAACAGCAGTAAGCACAGGGAAATATCTGCATCTAAATCCAAAACGCAGCTATCTAACAGAACGGTTGTCAATGTGTCCTCTCAACTTCCAGAGTTAAACCCGTGTGTGGATTCAGCAGTCTGCAAACACTTTCTCTGCAGAGTCCCAAAACAGGCGTTTTCAGCCCATTACCGGCATATGGAAGAAACAGCAGTAAGCACAGGGAAATATGTGCTTCTAAATCCAAAACGCAGCTATCTAACAGAACGGTTGTCAATGTGTGCACTCAACTTCCAGAGTTAAACCCGTGTGTGGATTCAGCAGTCTGCAAACACTTTCTCTGCAGAGTCCCAAAACAGGCGTTTTCAGCCCATTACCGGCATATGGAAGAAACAGCAGTAAGCACAGGGAAATATCTGCTTCTAAATCCAAAACGCAGCTATCTAACAGAACGGTTGTCAATGTGTGCACTCAACTTCCAGAGTTAAACCCGTGTGTGGATTCAGCAGTCTGCAAACACTTTCTCTGCAGAGTCCCAAAACCGGAGTTTTCAACCCCTTACTGGCCTATGGAAGAAAAACCAGTATGCACAGGGAAATTTCTGTTTCTAAATCCAAAACGCAGCTATCTAACAGAACGGTTGTCAATGTGTGCACTCAACTTCCAGAGTTAAACCCGTTTGTGAATTCAGCAGTCTGCAAACAATTTCTGTGCAGAGTCCCAAAACAGGCGTTTTCAGCCCATTTCCGGCATATGGAAGAAACGGCAGTAAGCACAGGGAAATATCTGCTTCTAAATCCAAAACGCAGCTGTCTAACAGAACGGTTGTCAATGTTTGCACTCAACTTCCAGAGTTAAACCGGTGTGTGGATTCAGTAGTCTGCAAACACTTTCTGTGCAGAATCCCAAAACAGGCGTTTTCAGCCCGTTAGCGGCATATGGAAGAAACGGCAGTAAGCACAGGGAAATATCTGCTTCTAAATCCAAAACGCAGCTATCTAACAGAAGGGTTGTCAATGTGTGCACTCAACTTCCAGAGGTAAACCCGTGTGTGGGTTCAGCAGTCTGCAAACAATTTCTCTGCAGAGTCCCAAAACAGGCTTTTTCAGCCCATTACCGGCATATGGAAGAAACAGCAGTAAGCACAGGGAAATATCTGCTTCTAAATCCAAAACGCAGCTATCTAACAGGACGGTTGTCAATGTGTGCACTCAACTTCCAGAGTTAAACCCGTGTGTGGATTCAGCAGTCTGCAAACACTTTCTCTGCAGAGTCCCAAAACTGGCGTTTTCAGCCCATTACCGGCATATGGAAGAAACAGCAGTAAGCACAGGGAAATATCTGCTTCTAAATCCAAAACGCAGCTATCTAACAGAACGGTTGTCAATGTGTGCACTCAACTTCCAGAGTTAAACCCGTGTGTGGATTCAGCAGTCTGCAAACACTTTCTCTGCAGAGTCCCAAAACAGGCGTTTTCAGCCCATTACCGGCGCATGGAAGAAACAGCAGTAAGCACAGGGAAATATCTGCTTCTAAATCCAAAACGCAGCTATCTAACAGAACGGTTGTCAATGTGTGCACTCAACTTCCAGAGTTAAACCCGTGTGTGGATTCAGCAGTCTGCAAACACTTTCTCTGCAGAGTCCCAAAACAGGCGTTTTCAGCCCATTACCGGCATATGGAAGAAACAGCAGTAAGCACAGGGAAATATCTGCTTCTAAATCCAAAACGCAGCTATCTAACAGAACGGTTGTCAATGTGTGCACTCAACTTCCAGAGTTAAACCCATGTGTGGATTCAGCAGTCTGCAAACACTTTCTCTGCAGAGTCCCAGAACAGGCGTTTTCAGCCCATTACCGGCATATGGAAGAAACAGCAGTAAGCACAGGGAAATATCTGCTTCTAAATCCAAAACGCAGCTATCTAACAGAACGGTTGTCAATGTGTCCTCTCAACTTCCAGAGTTAAACCCGTGTGTGGATTCAGCAGTCTGCAAACACTTTCTCTGCAGAGTCCCAAAACAGGCGTTTTCAGCCCATTACCGGCATATGGAAGAAACAGCAGTAAGCACAGGGAAATATGTGCTTCTAAATCCAAAACGCAGCTATCTAACAGAACGGTTGTCAATGTGTGCACTCAACTTCCAGAGTTAAACCCGTGTGTGGATTCAGCAGTCTGCAAACACTTTCTCTGCAGAGTCCCAAAACAGGCGTTTTCAGCCCATTACCGGCATATGGAAGAAACAGCAGTAAGCACAGGGAAATATCTGCTTCTAAATCCAAAACGCAGCTATCTAACAGAACGGTTGTCAATGTGTGCACTCAACTTCCAGAGTTAAACCCGTGTGTGGATTCAGCAGTCTGCAAACACTTTCTGTGCAGAGTCCCAAAACAGGCGTTTTCAGCGCTTTACCGGCATATGGAAGAAACAGCCGTAAGCACAGGGAAATATATGCTTCTAAATCTAAAATGCAGCTATCTAACAGAACGGTTGTCAATGTGTGCACTCAACTTCCAGAGTTAAAACCGTGTGTGGATTCAGCAGTCTGCAAACACTTTCTGTGCAGAGTCCCAAAACAGGCGTTTTCAGCCCATTACCGGCATATGGAAGAAACAGCAGTAAGCACAGGGAAATATCTGCTTCTAAATCCAAAACGCAGCTATCTAACAGAACGGTTGTCAATGTGTACACTCAACTTCCAGAGTTAAACCCGTGTGTGGATTCAGCAGTCTGCAAACACTTTCTCTGCAGAGTTCCAAAACAGTCGTTTTCAGCCCATTACCTGCATATGGAAGAAACAGCAGTAAGCACAGGGAAATATCTGCTTCTAAATCCAAAACGCAGCTATCTAACAGAACGGTTGTCAATGTGTGCACTCAACTTCCAGAGTTAAACCCATGTGTGGATTCAGCAGTCTGCAAACACTTTCTCTGCAGAGTCCCAGAACAGGCGTTTTCAGCCCATTACCGGCATATGGAAGAAACAGCAGTAAGCACAGGGAAATATCTGCTTCTAAATCCAAAACGCAGCTATCTAACAGAACGGTTGTCAATGTGTCCTCTCAACTTCCAGAGTTAAACCCGTGTGTGGATTCAGCAGTCTGCAAACACTTTCTCTGCAGAGTCCCAAAACAGGCGTTTTCAGCCCATTACCGGCATATGGAAGAAACAGCAGTAAGCACAGGGAAATATGTGCTTCTAAATCCAAAACGCAGCTATCTAACAGAACGGTTGTCAATGTGTGCACTCAACTTCCAGAGTTAAACCCGTGTGTGGATTCAGCAGTCTGCAAACACTTTCTCTGCAGAGTCCCAAAACAGGCGTTTTCAGCCCATTACCGGCATATGGAAGAAACAGCAGTAAGCACAGGGAAATATCTGCTTCTAAATCCAAAACGCAGCTATCTAACAGAACGGTTGTCAATGTGTGCACTCAACTTCCAGAGTTAAACCCGTGTGTGGATTCAGCAGTCTGCAAACACTTTCTGTGCAGAGTCCCAAAACAGGCGTTTTCAGCGCTTTACCGGCATATGGAAGAAACAGCCGTAAGCACAGGGAAATATATGCTTCTAAATCTAAAACGCAGCTATCTAACAGAACGGTTGTCAATGTGTGCACTCAACTTCCAGAGTTAAAACCGTGTGTGGATTCAGCAGTCTGCAAACACTTTCTGTGCAGAGTCCCAAAACAGGCGTTTTCAGCCCATTACCGGCATATGGAAGAAACAGCAGTAAGCACAGGGAAATATCTGCTTCTAAATCCAAAACGCAGCTATCTAACAGAACGGTTGTCAATGTGTACACTCAACTTCCAGAGTTAAACCCGTGTGTGGATTCAGCAGTCTGCAAACACTTTCTCTGCAGAGTTCCAAAACAGGCGTTTTCAGCCCATTACCTGCATATGCAAGAAACAGCAGTAAGCACAGGGAAATATATGCTTCTAAATCCAAAACGCAGCTATCTAACAGAATGGTTGTCAATGTGTGCACTCAACTTCCAGAGTTAAACCCGTGTGTGGATTCAGCAGTCTGCAAACACTTTCTCTGCAGAGTCCCAAAACAGGCGTTTTCAGTCCATTACCGGCATATGGAAGAAACAGCAGTAATCACAGGGAAATACCTGCTTCTAAATCCAAAACGCAGCTATCTAACAGAACGGTTGTCAATGTGTGCACTCAACTTCCAGAGTTAAACCCGTGTGTGGATTCAGCAGTCTGCAAACACTTTCTCTGCAGAGTCCCAAAACAGGCGTTTTCAGCCCATTACCGGCATATGGAAGAAACAGCAGTAGGCACAGGGAAATATCTGCTTCTAAATCCAAAACGCAGCTATCTAACAGAACGGTTGTCAATGTGTGCACTCAACTTCCAGAGTTAAACCCGTGTGTGGATTCAGCAGTCTGCAAACACTTTCTCTGCAGAGTCCCAAAACAGGCGTTTTCAGCCCATTACCGGCATATGGAAGAAACAGCAGTAAGCACAGGGAAATATCTGCTTCTAAATCCAAAACGCAGCTATCTAACAGAGCGGTTGTCAATGTGTGCACTCAACTTCCAGAGTTAAACCCGTGTGTGGATTCAGCAGTCTGCAAACACTTTCTCTGCAGAGTCCCAAAACAGGCGTTTTCAGCCCATTACCGGCATATGGAAGAAACGGCAGTAAGCACAGGAAAATATCTGCTTCTAAATCCAAAACGCAGCTATCTAACAGGACGGTTGTCAATGTGTGCACTCAACTTCCAGAGGTAAACCCGTGTGTGGATTCAGCAGTCTGCAAACACTTTCTCTGCAGAGTCCCAAAACAGGCGTTTTCAGCCCATTACTGGCATATGGAAGAAACAGCAGTAAGCACAGGGAAATATCTGCTTCTAAATCCAAAACGCAGCTATCTAACAGAACGGTTGTCAATGTGTGCACTCGACTTCCAGAGTTAAACCCGTGTGTGGATTCAGCAGTCTGCAAACACTTTCTCTGCAGAGTCCCAAAACAGGCGTTTTCAGCCCATTACCGGCATATGGAAGAAACAGCAGTAAGCACAGGGAAATATCTGCTTCTAAATCCAAAACGCAGCTATCTAACAGAACGGTTGTCAATGTGTGCACTCAACTTCCAGAGTTAAACCCGTGTGTGGATTCAGCAGTCTGCAAACACTTTCTCTGCAGAGTCCCAAAACAGGCGTTTTCAGCCCATTACCGGCATATGGAAGAAACAGCAGTAAGCACAGGGAAATATCTGCTTCTAAATCCAAAACTCAGCTATCTAACAGAACGGTTGTCAATGTGTGCACTCAACTTCCAGAGTTGAACCCGTGTGTGGATTCAGCAGTCTTCAAACACTTTCTCTGCAGAGTCCCAAAACAGGCGTTTTCAGCCCATTACCGGCATATGGAAGAAACAGCAGTAAGCACAGGGAAATATCTGCTTCTAAATCCAAAACGCAGCTATCTAACAGAACGGTTGTCAATGTGTGCACTCAACTTCCAGAGTTAAAGCCGTGTGTGGATTCAGCAGTCTGCAAACACTTTCTCTGCAGAGTCCCAAAACAGGCGTTTTCAGCCCATTACCGGCATATGGAAGAAACAGCAGTAAGCACAGGGAACTATCTGCTTCTAAATCCAAAACGCAGCTATCTAACAGAACGGTTGTCAATGTGTGCACTCAACTTCCAGAATTAAACCCGTGTGTGGATTCAGCAGTCTGCAAACACTTTCTCTGCAGAGTCCCAAAACAGGCGTTTTCAGCCCATTACCGGCATATGGAAGAAACAGCAGTAAGAACAGGGAAATATCTGCTTCTAAATCCAAAACGCAGCTATCTAACAGAACGGTTGTGAATGTGTGCACTCACCTTCCAGAGTTAAACACGTGTGTGGATTCAGCAGTCTGCAAACACTTTGGGTGCAGAGTCCCAAAACAGGCGTTTTCAGCCCAGTACCGGCATATGGAAGAAACAGCAGTAAGCACAGGGAAATATCTGCTTCTAAATCCAAAACGCAGCTATCTAACAGAATGGCTGTCAATGTGTGCACTCAACTTCCAGAGTTAAACCCGTGTGTGGATTCAGCAGTCTGCAAACACTTTCTCTGCAGAGTCCCAAAACAGGCGTTTTCAGCCCATTACCGGCATATGGAAGAAACAGCAGTAAGCACTGGGAAATATCTGCTTCTAAATCCAAAACGCAGCTATCTAACAGAACGGTTCTCAATGTGTGCACTCAACTTCCAGAGTTAAACCCGTGTGTGGATTCAGCAGTCTGCAAACACTTTCTCTGCAGAGTCCCAAAACAGGCGTTTTCAGCGCTTTACCGGCATATGGAAGAAACAGCAGTAAGCACAGGGAAATATCTGCTTCTAAATCCAAAACGCAGCTATCTAACAGAACGGTTGTCAATGTGTGCACTCAACTTCCAGAGTTAAACCCGTGTGTGGATTCAGCAGTCTGCAAACACTTTCTCTGCAGAGTCCCAAAACAGGCGTTTTCAGCCCATTACCGGCATATGGAAGAAACAGCAGTAAGCACAGGGAAATATCTGCTTCTAAATCCAAAACGCAGCTATCTAACAGAACGGTTGTCAATGTGTGCACTCAACTTCCAGAGTTAAAGCCGTGTGTGGATTCAGCAGTCTGCAAACACTTTCTCTGCAGAGTCCCAAAACAGGCGTTTTCAGCCCATTACCGGCATATGGAAGAAACAGCAGTAAGCACAGGGAAATATCTGCTTCTAAATCCAAAACGCAGCTATCTAACAGAACGGTTGTCAATGTGTGCACTCAACTTCCAGAGTTAAACCCGTGTGTGGATTCAGCAGTCTGCAAACACTTTCTCTGCAGAGTCCCAAAACAGGCGTTTTCAGCCCATTACCGGCATAAGGAAGAAACAGCAGTAAGCACAGGGAAATATCTGCTTCTAAATCCAAAACGCAGCTATCTAACAGAACGGTTGTCAATGTGTCCTCTCAACTTCCAGAGTTAAACCCGTGTGTGGATTCAGCAGTCTGCAAACATTTTCTGTGCAGAGTCCCAAAACAGGCGTTTTCAGCCCATTACCGGCATATGGAAGAAACAGCAGTAAGCACAGGGAAATATCTGCTTCTAAATCCAAAACGCAGCTATCTAACAGAACGGTTGTCAATGTGTGCACTCAACTTCCAGAGTTAAACCCGTGTGTGGATTCAGCAGTCTGCAGAGACTTTCTCTGCAGAGTCCCAAAACAGGCGTTTTCAGCCCATTACCGGCATATGGAAGAAACAGCAGTAAGCACAGGGAAATATCTGCTTCTAAATCCAAAACGCAGCTATCTAACAGAACGGTTTTCACTGTGTGCACTCACCTTCCAGAGTTAAACACGTGTGTGGATTCAGCAGTCTGCAAACACTTTGGGTGCAGAGTCCCAAAACAGGCGTTTTCAGCCCATTACCGGCATACGGAAGAAACAGCAATAAGCACAGGGAAATATCTGCTTCTAAATCCAAAACGCAGCTATCTAACAGAATGGTTGTCAATGTGTGCACTCAACTTCCAGAGTTAAACCCGTGTGTGGAATCAGCAGTCTGCAAACACTTTCTCTGCAGAGTCCCAAAACAGGCGTTTTCAGCCCATTACCGGCATATGGAAGAAACAGCAGTAAGCACAGGGAAATATCTGCTTCTAAATCCAAAACGCAGCTATCTAACAGAACGGTTGTCAATGTGTGCACTCAACTTCCAGAGTTAAACCCGTGTGTGGATTCAGCAGTCTGCAAACACTTTCTCTGCAGAGTCCCAAAACAGGCGTTTTCAGCCCATTACCGGCATATGGAAGAAACAGCAGTAAGCACAGGGAAATATCTGCTTCTAAATCCAAAACGCAGCTATCTAACAGGACGGTTGTCAATGTGTGCACTCAACTTCCAGAGTTAAACCCGTGTGTGGATTCAGCACTCTGCAAACAGTTTCTCTGCAGAGTCCCAAAACTGGCGTTTTCAGCCCATTACCGCCATATGGAAGAAACAGCAGTAAGCACAGGGAAATAACTGCTTCTAAATCCAAAACGCAGCTATCTAACAGAACGGTTGTCAATGTGTGCACTCAACTTCCAGAGTTAAACCCGTGTGTGGATTCAGCAGACTGCAAACACTTTCTCTGCAGAGTCCCAAAACAGGCGTTTTCAGCCCATTACCGGCATATGGAAGAAACGGCAGTAAGCACAGGGAAATATCTGCTTCTAAATCCAAAACGCAGCTATCTAACAGAACGGTTGTCAATGTGTGCACTCAACTTCCAGAGTTAAACCCGTGTGTGGATTCAGCAGTCTGCAAACACTTTCTCTGCAGAGTCCCAAAACAGGCGATTTCAGCCAATTACCGGCATAAGGAAGAAACAGCAGTAAGCACAGGGAAATATCTGCTTCTAAATCCAAAACGCAGCTATCTAACAGAACGGTTGTCAATGTGTCCTCTCAACTTCCAGAGTTAAACCCGTGTGTGGATTCAGCAGTCTGCAAACACTTTCTGTGCAGAGTCCCAAAACAGGCGTTTTCAGCCCATTACCGGCATATGGAAGAAACAGCAGTGAGCACAGGGAAATATCTGCTTCTAAATCCAAAACGCAGCTATCTAACAGAACGGTTGTCAATGTGTGCACTCAACTTCCAGAGTTGAACCCGTGTGTGGATTCAGCAGTCTTCAAACACTTTCTCTGCAGAGTCCCAAAACAGGCGTTTTCAGCCCATTACCGGCATATGGAAGAAACAGCAGTAAGCACAGGGAAATATCTTCTTCTAAATCCAAAACGCAGCTATCTAACAGAATGGTTGTCAATGTGTGCACTCAACTTCCGGAGTTAAACCCGTGTGTGGATTCAGCAGTCTGCAAACACTTTCTCTGCAGAGTCCCAAAACAGGCGTTTTCAGCCCATTACCGGCATATGGAAGAAACAGCAGTAAGCACAGGGAAATATCTGCTTCTAAATCCAAAACGCAGCTATCTAACAGAACGGTTGTCAATGTGTGCACTCAACTTCCAGAGTTAAACCCGTGTGTGGATTCAGCAGTCTGCAAACAGTTTCTCTGCAGAGTCCCAAAACAGTCGTTTTCAGCCCATTACCGGCATATGGAAGAAACAGCAGTAAGCACAGGGAAATATCTGCTTCTAAATCCAAAACGCAGCTATCTAACAGAACGGTTGTCAATGTGTGCACTCAACTTCCAGAGTTAAACCCGTGTGTGGATTCAGCAGTCTGCAAACAGTTTCTCTGCAGGGTCCCAAAACTGGCGTTTTCAGCCCATTACCGGCATATGGAAGAAACAGCAGTAAGCACAGGGAAATATCTGCTTCTAAATCCAAAACGCAGCTATCTAACAGAACGGTTGTCAATGTGTGCACTCAACTTCCAGAGTTAAACCCGTGTGTGGATTCAGCAGTCTGCAAACACTTTCTCTGCAGAGTCCCAAAACAGGCGTTTTCAGCCCATTACCGGCATATGGAAGAAACAGCAGTAAGCACAGGGAAATATCTGCTTCTAAATCCAAAACGCAGCTATCTAACAGAACGGTTGTCAATGTGTGCACTCAACTTCCAGAGTTAAACCCGTGTGTGGATTCAGCAGTCTGCAAACACTTTCTCTGCAGAGTCCGAAAACAGGCGTTTTCAGCCCATTACCGGCGCAAGGAAGAAACAGCAGTAAGCACAGGGAAATATCTGCTTCTAAAACCAAAACGCAGCTATCTAACAGAACGGTTGTCAATGTGTGCACTCAACTTCCAGAGTTAAACCCGTGTGTGGATTCAGCAGTCTGCAAACACTTTCTCTGCAGAGTCCCAAAACAGGCGTTTTCAGCCCATTACCGGCATATGGAAGAAACAGCAGTCAGCACAGGGAAATATCTGCTTCTAAATCCAAAACGCAGCTATCTAACAGAACGGTTGTCAATGTGTGCACTCAACTTCCAGAGTTAAACCCGTGTGTGGATTCAGCAGTCTGCAAACACTTTCTCTGCAGAGTCCCAAAACAGGCGTTTTCAGCCCATTACCGGCATAAGGAAGAAACAGCAGTAAGCACAGGGAAATATCTGCTTCTAAATCCAAAACGCAGCTATCTAACAGAACGGTTATCAATGTGTCCTCTCAACTTCCAGAGTTAAACCCGTGTGTGGATTCAGCAGTCTGCAAACACTTTCTGTGTAGAGTCCCAAAACAGGCGTTTTCAGCCCATTACCGGCATATGGAAGAAACAGCAGTGAGCACGGGGAAATATCTGCTTCTAAATCCAAAACGCAGCTATCTAACAGAACGGCTGTCAATGTGTGCACTCAACTTCCAGAGTTGAACCCGTGTGTGGATTCAGCAGTCTTCAAACACTTTCTCTGCAGAGTCCCAAAACAGGCGTTTTCAGCCCATTACCGGCATATGGAAGAAACAGCAGTAAGCACAGGGAAATATCTGCTTCTAAATCCAAAACGCAGCTATCTAACAGAACGGTTGTCAATGTGTGCACTCAACTTCCAGAGTTAAACCCGTGTGTGGATTCAGCAGTCTGCAAACACTTTCTCTGCAGAGTCCCAAAACAGGCGTTTTCAGCCCATTACCGGCATATGGAAGAAACAGCAGTAAGCACAGGGAAATATCTGCTTCTAAATCCAAAACGCAGCTATCTAACAGAACGGTTGTCAATGTGTGCACTCAACTTCCAGAGTTAAACCCGTGTGTGGATTCAGCAGTCTGTAAACACTTTCTCTGCAGAGTCCCAAAACAGGCGTTTTCAGCCCATTACCGGCATATGGAAGAAACAGCAGTAAGCACAGGGAAATATCTGCTTCTAAATCCAAAAGGCAGATATCTGACACAACGGTTGTCAATGTGTGCACTCAATTTCCAGAGTTAAACCCATGTGTGGATTCAGCAGTCTGCAACCACTTTCTGTGCAGAGTCCCAAAACAGGCGTTTTCAGCCCATTACCGGCATATGGAAGAAACAGCAGTAAGCACAGGGAAATATCTGCTTTTAAATCCAAAACGCAGCTATCTAACAGAACGGTTGTCAATGTGTGCACTCAACTTCCAGAGTTAAACCCGTGTGTGGATTGAGCAGTCTGCAAACACTTTCTCTGCAGAGTCCCAAAACAGGCGTTTTCAGTCCATTACCGGCATATGGAAGAAACAGCAGTAAGCACAGGGAAATATCTGCTTCTAAATCCAAAACGCAGCTATCTAACAGAACGGTTGTCAATGTGTGCACTCAACTTCCAGAGTTAAACACGTGTGTGGATTCAGCAGTCTGCAAACACTTTCTCTGCAGAGTCCCAAAACAGGCGTTTTCAGCCCATTACCGGCATAAGGAAGAAAAAGCAGTAAGCACAGGGAAATATCTGCTTCTAAATCCAAAACGCAGCTATCTAACAGAACGGTTGTCAATGTGTGCACTCAACTTCCAGAGTTAAACCCGTGTGTGGATTCAGCAGTCTGCAAACACTTTCTCTGCAGAGTCCCAAAACAGGCGTTTTCAGCCCATTACCGGCATATGGAAGAAACGGCAGTAAGCACAGGGAAATATCTGCTTCTAAATCCAAAACGCAGCTATCTAACAGAACGGTTGTCAATGTGTGCACTCAACTTCCAGAGTTAAACCCGTGTGTGGATTCAGCAGTCTGCAAACACTTTCTCTGCAGAGTCCCAAAACAGGCGTTTTCAGCCCATTACCGGCATATGGAAGAAACAGCAGTAAGCACAGGGAAATATCTGCTTCTAAATCCAAAACGCAGCTATCTAACAGAACGGTTGTCAATGTGTGCACTCAACTTCCAGAGTTAAACCCGTGTGTGGATTCAGCAGTCTGCAAACAGTTTCTCTGCAGGGTCCCAAAACTGGCGTTTTCAGCCCATTACCGGCATATGGAAGAAACAGCGGTAAGCACAGGGAAATATCTGCTTCTAAATCCAAAACGCAGCTATCTAACAGAACGGTTGTCAATGTGTGCACTCAACTTCCAGAGTTAAACCCGTGTGTGGATTCAGCAGTCTGCAAACACTTTCTCTGCAGAGTCCCAAAACAGGCGTTTTCAGCCCATTACCGGCATATGGAAGAAACAGTAGAAAGCACAGGGAAATATCTGCTTCTAAATCCAAAACGCAGCTATCTAACAGAACGGTTGTCAATGTGTGCACTCAACTTCCAGAGTTAAACCCGTGTGTGGATTCAGCAGTCTGCAAACACTTTCTCTGCAGAGTCCCAAAACAGGCGTTTTCAGCCCATTACCGGCATATGGAAGAAACAGCAGTAAGCACAGGGAAATATCTGCTTCTAAATCCAAAACGCAGATATCTGACACAACGGTTGTCAATGTGTGCACTCAATTTCCAGAGTTAAACCCATGTGTGGATTCAGCAGTCTGCAAACACTTTCTCTGCAGAGTCCCAAAACAGGCGTTTTCAGCCCATTACCGGCATATGGAAGAAACAGCAGTAAGCACAGGGAAATATCTGCTTCTAAATCCAAAACGCAGCTATCTAATAGAACGGTTGTCAATGTGTGCACTCAACTTCCAGAGTTAAACCCGTGTGTGGATTGAGCAGTCTGCAAACACTTTCTCTGCAGAGTCCCAAAACAGGCGTTTTCAGTCCATTACCGGCATATGGAAGAAACAGCAGTAAGCACAGGGAAATATCTGCTTCTAAATCCAAAACGCAGCGATCTAACAGAACGGTTGTCAATGTGTGCACTCAACTTCCAGAGTTAAACACGTGTGTGGATTCAGCAGTCTGCAAACACTTTCTGTGCAGAGTCCCAAAACAGGCGTTTTCAGCCCATTACCGGCATAAGAAAGAAAAAGCAGTAAGCACAGGGAAATATCTGCTTCTAAATCCAAAACGCAGCTATCTAACAGAACGGTTGTCAATGTGTGCACTCAACTTCCAGAGTTAAACCCGTGTGTGGATTCAGCAGTCTGCAAACACTTTCTCTGCAGTGTCCCAAAACAGGCGTTTTCAGCCCATTACCGGCATATGGAAGAAACAGCAGTAAGCACAGGGAAATATCTGCTTCTAAATCCAAAACGCAGCTATCTAACAGAACGGTTGTCAATGTGTGCACTCAACTTCCAGAGTTAAACCCGTGTGTGGATTCAGCAGTCTGAAAACACTTTCTCTGCAGAGTCCCAAAACAGGCGTTTTCAGCCCATTACCGGCATATGGAAGAAACAGCAGTAAGCACAGGGAAATATCTGCTTCTAAATCCAAAACGCAGCTATCTAACAGAACGGTTGTCAATGTGTGCACTCAACTTCCAGAGTTAAACCCGTGTGTGGATTCAGCAGTCTGCAAACACTTTCTGTGCAGAGTCCCAAAACAGGCGTTTTCAGCCCATTACCGGCATATGGAAGAAACAGCGGTAAGCACAGGGAAATATCTGCTTCTAAATCCAAAACGCAGCTATCTAACAGAACGGTTGTCAATGTGTGCACTCAACTTCCAGAGTTAAACCCGTGTGTGGATGCAGCAGTCTGCAAACACTTTCTCTGCAGAGTCCCAAAACAGGCGTTTTCAGCCCATTACCGGCATATGGAAGAAACAGCAGTAAGCACAGGGAAATATCTGCTTCTAAATCCAAAACGCAGCTATGTAACAGAACGGTTGTCAATGTGTGCACTCAACTTCCAGAGTTAAACCCGTGTGTGGATTCAGCAGTCTGCAAACTCTTTCTCTGCAGAGTCCCAAAATAGGCGTTTTCAGCCCATTACCGGCATATGGAAGAAACAGCAGTAAGCACAGGGAAATATCTGCTTCTAAATCCAAAACGCAGGTATCTATCAGAACGGTTGTCAATGTGTGCACTCAACTTCCAGAGTTAAACCCGTGTGTGGATTCAGCAGTCTGCAAACACTTTCTCTGCAGGGTCCCAAAACAGGCGTTTTCAGCCCATTACCGGCATATGGAAGAAACAGCAGTAAGCACAGGGAACTATCTGCTTCTAAATCCAAAACGCAGCTATCTAACAGAACGGTTGTCAATGTGTGCACTCAACTTCCAGAATTAAACCCGTGTGTGGATTCAGCAGTCTGCAAACACTTTCTCTGCAGAGTCCCAAAACAGGCGTTTTCAGCCCATTACCGGCATATGGAAGAAACAGCAGTAAGAACAGGGAAATATCTGCTTCTAAATCCAAAACGCAGCTATCTAACAGAACGGTTGTCAATGTGTGCACTCACCTTCCAGAGTTAAACACGTGTGTGGATTCAGCAGTCTGCAAACACTTTGGGTGCAGTGTCCCAAAACAGGCGTTTTCAGCCCATTACCGGCATATGGAAGAAACAGCAGTAAGCACAGGGAAATATCTGCTTCTAAATCCAAAACGCAGCTATCTAACAGAATGGCTGTCAATGTGTGCACTCAACTTCCAGAGTTAAACCCGTGTGTGGATTCAGCAGTCTGCAAACACTTTCTCTGCAGAGTCCCAAAACAGGCGTTTCCAGCCCATTACCGGCATATGGAAGAAACAGCAGTAAGCACAGGGAAATATCTGCTTGTGAATCCAAAACGCAGCTATCTAACAGAACGGTTGTCAATGTGTGCACTCAACTTCCAGAGTTAAACCCGTGTGTGGATTCAGCAGTCTGCAAACACTTTCTCTGCAGAGTCCCAAAACAGGCGTTTTCAGCGCTTTACCGGCATATGGAAGAAACAGCAGTAAGCACAGGGAAATATCTGCTTCTAAATCCAAAACGCAGCTATCTAACAGAACGGTTGTCAATGTGTGCACTCAACTTCCAGACTTAAACCCGTGTGTGGATTCAGCAGTCTGCAGAGACTTTCTCTGCAGAGTCCCAAAACAGGCGTTTTCAGCCCATTACCGGCATATGGAAGAAACAGCAGTAAGCACAGGGAAATATCTGCTTCTAAATCCAAAACGCAGCTATCTAACAGAACGGTTGTCAATGTGTGCACTCAACTTCCAGAGTTAAACCCGTGTGTGGATTCAGCAGTCTGAAAACACTTTCTCTGCAGAGTCCCAAAACAGGCGTTTTCAGCCCATTACCGGCATATGGAAGAAACAACAGTAAGCACAGGGAAATATTTGCTTCTAAATCCAAAACGCAGCTATCTAACAGAACGGTTGTCAATGTGTGCACTCAACTTCCAGAGTTAAAGCCGTGTGTGGATTCAGCAGTCTGCAAACACTTTCTCTGCAGAGTCCCAAAACAGGCGTTTTCAGCCCATTACCGGCATATGGAAGAAACAGCAGTAAGCACAGGGAAATATCTGCTTCTAAATCCAAAACGCAGCTATCTAACAGAACGGTTGTCAATGTGTGCACTCAACTTCCAGAGTTAAACCCGTGTGTGGATTCAGCAGTCTGCAAACACTTTCTCTGCAGAATCCCAAAACAGGCGTTTTCAGCCCATTACCGGCATATGGAAGAAACAGCAGTAAGCACAGGGAAATATCTGCTTCTAAATCCAAAACGCAGCTATCTAACAGAACGGTTGTCAATGTGTGCACTCAACTTCCAGAGTTAAACCCGTGTGTGGATTCAGCAGTCTGCAAACACTTTCTCTGCAGAGTGCCAAAACAGGCGTTTTCAGCCCATTACCGGCATATGGAAGAAACAGCAGTAAGCACAGGGAAATATCTGCTTCTAAATCCAAAACGCAGCTATCTAACAGAACGGTTGTCAATGTGTGCACTCAACTTACAGAGTTAAACCCGTGTGTGGATTCAGCAGTCTGCAAACACTTTCTGTGCAGAGTCCCAAAACAGGCGTTTTCAGCCCATTACCGGCATATGGAAGAAACAGCAGTAAGCACAGGGAATTATCTGCTTCTAAATCCAAAACGCAGCTATCTAACAGAACGGTTGTCAATGTGTGCACTCAACTTCCAGAGTTAAACCCGTGTGTGGATTCAGCAGTCTGCAAACTCTTTCTCTGCATAGTCCCAAAACTGGCGTTTTCAGCCCATTACCGGCATATGGAAGAAACAGCAGTAAGCACAGGGAAATATCTGCTTCTAAATCCAAAACGCAGCTATCTAACAGAACGGTTGTCAATGTGTGCACTCAACTTCCAGAGTTAAACCCGTGTGTGGATTCAGCAGTCTGCAAACACTTTCTCTGCAGAGTCCCAAAACAGGCGTTTTCAGCCCATTACCGGCATATGGAAGAAACAGCAGTAAGCACAGGGAAATATCTGCTTCTAAATCCAAAACGCAGCTATCTAACAGAACGGTTGTCAATGTGTGCACTCAACTTCCAGAGTTAAACCCGTGTGTGGATTCAGCAGTCTGCAAACACTTTCTCTGCAGAGTCCCAAAACAGGCGTTTTCAGCCCATTACCGGCATATGGAAGAAACAGCAGTAAGCACAGGGAAATATCTGCTTCTAAATCCAAAACGCAGCTATCTAACAGAACGGTTGTCAATGCGTGCAGTCAACTTCCAGAGTTAAACCCGTGTGTGGATTCAGCAGTCTGCAAACACTTTCTGTGCAGAGTCCCAAAACAGGCGTTTTCAGCCCACTACCTGCATATGGAAGAAACAGCAGTAAGCACAGGGAAATATCTGCTTCTAAATCCAAAACGCAGCTATCTAACAGAACGGTTGTCAAGGTGCGCACTCAGCTTCCAGAGTTAAACCCATGTGTGTGTTCAGCAGTCTGCAAACACTTTCTCTGCAGAGTCCCAAAACAGGCGTTTTCAGCCCAATACCGGCATATGGAAGAAACAGCAGTAAGCACAGGGAAATATCTGCTTCTAAATCCAAAACGCAGCTATCTAACAGAAGGGTTGTCAATGTGTGCACTCAACTTCCAGAGTTAAACCCGTGTGTGGATTCAGCAGTCTGCAAACACTTTCTCTGCAGAGTCCCAAAACAGGCGTTTTCAGCCCATTACCGGCATATGGAAGAAACAGCAGTAAGCACAGGGAAATATCTGCTTCTGAATCCAAAACGCAGATATCTAACACAACGGTTGTCAATGTGTGCACTCAATTTCCAGAGTTAAACCCGTATGTGGATTCAGCAGTCTGCAAACACTTTCTCTGCAGAGTCCCAAAACAGGCGTTTTCAGCCCATTACCGGCATATGGAAGAAACAGCAGTAAGCACAGGGAAATATCTGCTTCTAAATCCAAAACGCAGCTATCTAACAGAACGGTTGTCAATGTGTGCACTCAACTTCCAGAGTTAAACACCTGTGTGGATTCAGCAGTCTGCAAACACTTTCTGTGCAGAGTCCCAAAACAGGCGTTTTCAGCCCATTACCGGCATAAGGAAGAAAAAGCTGTAAGCACAGGGAAATATCTGCTTCTAAATCCAAAACGCAGCTATCTAACAGAACGGTTGTCAATGTGTGCACTCAACTTTCAGAGTTAAACCCGTGTGTGGATTCAGCAGTCTGCAAACACTTTCTCTGCAGAGTCCCAAAACAGGCGTTTTCAGCCCATTACCAGCATATGGAAGAAACAGCAGTAAGCACAGGGAAATATCTGCTTCTAAATCCAAAACGCAGCTATCTAACAGAAGGGTTGTCAATGTGTGCACTCAACTTCCAGAGTTAAACCCGTGTGTGGATTCAGCAGTCTGCAAACACTTTCTCTGCAGAGTCCCAAAACAGGCGTTTTCAGCCCATTACCGGCGTAGGGAAGAAACAGCAGTAAGCACAGGGAAATATCTGCTTCTAAATCCAAAACGCAGCTATCTAACAGAACGGTTGTCAATGTGTGCACTCAACTTCCAGAGTTAAACCCGTGTGTGGATTCAGCAGTCTGCAAACAATTTCTGTGCAGAGTCCCAAAACAGGCGTTTTCAGCCCATTACCGGCGTATGGAAGAAACAGCAGTAAGCACAGGGAAATATCTGCTTCTAAATGCAAAACGCAGCTATCTAACAGAACGGCTGTCAATGTGTGCACTCAACTTTCAGAGTTAAACCCGTGTGTGGATTCAGCAGTCTGCAAACAACTTCTCTGCAGAGTCCCAAAACAGGCGTTTTCAGCCCATTACCGGCAAATGGAAGAAACAGCAGTAAGCACAGGGAAATATCTGCTTCTAAATCCAAAACGCAGCTATCTAACAGAACGGTTGTCAATGTGTGCACTCAACTTCCAGAGTTAAACCCGTGTGTGGATTCAGCAGTCTGCAAACACTTTCTCTGCAGAGTCCCAAAACAGGCGTTTTCAGCCCTTTACCGGCATATGGAAGAAACAGCAGTAAGCACAGGGAAATATCTGCTTCTAAATCCAAAACGCAGCTATCTAACAGAACGGTTGTCAATGTGTGCACTCATCTTCCAGAATTAAACCCGTGTGTGGATTCAGCAGTCTGCAAACACTTTCTGTGCAGAGTCCCAAAACAGGCGTTTTCAGCCCATTACCGGCATATGGAAGAAACAGCAGTAAGCACAGGGAAATATCTGCTTCTGAATCGAAAACGCAGATATCTAACACAACGGTTGTCAATGTGTGCACTCAATTTCCAGAGTTAAACCCGTGTGTGGATTCAGCAGTCTGCAAACACTTTCTTTGCAGAGTCCCAAAACAGGCGTTTTTCAGCCCATTACCGGCATATGGAAGAAAAAGCAGTAAGCACAGGGAAATATCTGCTTTTTAATCCAAAATGCAGCTATCTAACAGAACGGTTGTCTATCTGTGCACTCAACTTCCAGAGTTACACCCGTGTGTGGATTCAGCAGTCTGCAAACACTTTCTCTGCAGAGTCCCAAAACAGACGTTTTCAGCCCATTACCGGCATATGGAAGAAACAGCAGTAAGCACAGGGAAATATCTGCTTCTAAATCCAAAACCCAGCTATCTAACAGAAGGGTTGTCAATGTGTGCACTCAACTTCCAGAGTTAAACCCGTGTGTGGATTCAGCAGTCTGCAAACACTTTCTCTGCAGAGTCCCAAAACAGGCGTTTTCAGCCCATTACCGGCGTAGGGAAGAAACAGCAGTAAGCACAGGGAAATATCTGCTTCTAAATCCAAAACGCAGCTATCTAACAGAACGGTTGTCAATGTGTGCACTCAACTTCCAGAGTTAAACCCGTGTGTGGATTCAGCAGTCTGCAAACAATTTCTGTGCAGAGTCCCAAAACAGGCGTTTTCAGCCCATTACCGGCGTATGGAAGAAACAGCAGTAAGCACAGGGAAATATCTGCTTCTAAATCCAAAACGCAGCTATCTAACAGAACGGCTGTCAATGTGTGCACTCAACTTCCAGAGTTAAACCCGTGTGTGGATTCAGCAGTCTGCAAACACTTTCTCTGCAGAGTCCCAAAACAGGCGTTTTCAGCGCTTTACCGGCATATGGAAGAAACAGCAGTAAGCACAGGGAAATATCTGCTTCTAAATCCAAAACGCAGCTATCTAACAGAACGGTTGTCAATGTGTGCACTCAACTTCCAGAGTTAAACCCGTGTGTGGATTCAGCAGTCTGCAAACACTTTCTCTGCAGAGTCCCAAAACAGGCGTTTTCATCCCATTACCAGCATATGGAAGAAACAGCAGTAAGCACAGGGAAATATCTGCTTCTAAATCCAAAACGCAGCTATCTAACAGAACGGTTGTCAATGTGTGCACTCAACTTCCAGAGTTAAACCCATGTGTGGATTCAGCAGTCTGCAAACACTTTCTGTGCAGAGTCCCAAAACAGGCGTTTTCAGCCCATTACCGGCGTATGGAAGAAACAGCAGTAAGCACAGGGAAATATCTGCTTCTAAATCCAAAACGCAGCTATCTAACAGAACGGTTGTCAATGTGTGCGATCAACTTCCAGAGTTAAACCCGTGTGTGGATTCAGCAGTCTGCAAACACTTTCTTTGCACAGTCCCAAAACAGGCGTTTTTCAGCCCATTACCGGCATATGGAAGAAAAAGCAGTAAGCACAGGGAAATATCTGCTTTTTAATCCAAAATGCAGCTATCTAACAGAACGGTTGTCTATCTGTGCACTCAACTTCCAGAGTTACACCCGTGTGTGGATTCAGCAGTCTGCAAACACTTTCTCTGCAGAGTCCCAAAACAGGCGTTTTCAGCCCATTACCGGCATATGGAAGAAACAGCAGTAAGCACAGGGAAATATCTGCTTCTAAATCCCAAACGCAGCTATCTAACAGAACGGTTGTCAATGTGTGCACTCAACTTCCAGAGTTAAACCCGTGTGTGGATTCAGCAGTCTGCAAACACTTTCTCTGCAGAGTCCCAAAACAGGCGTTTTCAGCGCTTTACCGGCATATGGAAGAAACAGCAGTAAGCACAGGGAAATATCTGCTTCTAAATCCAAAACGCAGCTATCTAACAGAACCGTGGTCAATGTGGGCACTCAACTTCCAGAATTAAACCCGTGTGTGGATTCAGCAGTCTGCAAACACTTTCTCTGCAGAGTCCCAAAACAGGCGTTTTCATCCCATTACCAGCATATGGAAGAAACAGCAGTAAGCACAGGGAAATATCTGCTTCTAAATCCAAAACGCAGCTATCTAACAGAACGGTTGTCAATGTGTGCACTCAACTTCCAGAGTTAAACCCGTGTGTGGATTCAGCAGTCTGCAAACACTTTCTTTGCAGAGTCCCAAAACAGGCGTTTTTCAGCCCATTACCGGCATATGGAAGAAAAAGCAGTAAGCACAGGGAAATATCTGCTTCTAAATCCAAAATGCAGCTATCTAACAGAACGGTTGTCAATCTGTGCACTCAACTTCCAGAGTTACACCCGTGTGTGGATTCAGCAGTCTGCAAACACTTTCTCTGCAGAGTCCCAAAACAGGCGTTTTCAGCCCATTACCGGCATATGGAAGAAACAGCAGTAAGCACAGGGAAATATCTGCTTCTAAATCCAAAACGCAGCTATCTAACAGAACGGTTGTCAATGTGTGCACTCAACTTCCAGAGTTAAACCCGTGTGTGGATTCAGCAGTCTGCAAACAATTTCTGTGCAGAGTCCCAAAACAGGCGTTTTCAGCCCACTACCTGCATATGGAAGAAACAGCAGTAAGCACAGGGAAATATCTGCTTCTAAATCCAAAACGCAGCTATCTAACAGAACGGTTGTCAATGTGTGCACTCAACTTCCAGAGTTAAACCCGTGTGTGGATTCAGCAGTCTGCAAACACTTTCTGTGCAGAGTCCCAAAACAGGCGTTTTCAGCCCATTACCGGCATATGGAAGAAACAGCAGTAAGCACAGGGAAATATCTGCTTCTGAATCCAAAACGCAGATATCTAACACAACGGTTGTCAATGTGTGCACTCAATTTCCAGAGTTAAACCCGTGTGTGGATTCAGCAGTCTGCAAACACTTTCTCTGCAGAGTCCCAAAACAGGCGTTTTCAGCCCATTAGCGGCATATGGAAGAAACAGCAGTAAGCACAGGGAAATATCTGCTTCTAAATCCAAAACGCAGCTATCTAACAGAACGGTTGTCAATGTGTGCACTCAACTTCCAAAGTTAAACCCGTGTGTGGATTCAGCAGTCTGCAAACACTTTCTGTGCAGAGTCCCAAAACAGGCGTTTTCAGCCCATTACCGGCGTATGGAAGAAACAGCAGTAAGCACAGGGAAATATCTGCTTCTAAATCCAAAACGCAGCTATCTAACAGAACGGTTGTCAATGTGTGCACTCAACTTCCAGAGTTAAACCCGTGTGTGGATTCAGCAGTCTGCAACAATTTCTGTGCAGAGTCCCAAAACAGGCGTTTTCAGCCCATTCCCGGCGTATGGAAGAAACAGCAGTAAGCACAGGGAAATATCTGCTTCTAAATCCAAAACGCAGCTATCTAACAGAACGGCTGTCAATGTGTGCACTCAACTTCCAGAGTTAAACCCGTGTGTAGATTCAGCAGTCTGCAAACACTTTCTCTGCAGAGTCCCAAAACAGGCGTTTTCAGCCCATTACCGGCAAATGGAAGAAACAGCAGTAAGCACAGGGAAATATCTGCTTCTAAATCCAAAACGCAGCTATCTAACAGAACGGTTGTCAATGTGTGCACTCAACTTCCAGAGTTAAACCCGTGTGTGGATTCAGCAGTCTGCAAACACTTTCTCTGCAGAGTCCCAAAACAGGCGTTTTCAGCCCATTACCGGCATATGGAAGAAACAGCAGTAAGCACAGGGAAATATCTGCTTCTAAATCCAAAACGCAGCTATCTAACAGAACGGTTGTCAATGTGTGCACTCAACTTCCAGAGTTAAACCCGTGTGTGGATTCAGCAGTCTGCAAACACTTTCTCTGCAGAGTCCCAAAACAGGCGTTTTCAGCCCATTACCGGCATATGGAAGAAACAGCAGTAAGCACAGGGAAATATCTGCTTCTGAATCCAAAACGCAGATATCTAACACAACGGTTGTCAATGTGTGCACTCAATTTCCAGAGTTAAACCCGTGTGTGGATTCAGCAGTCTGCAAACACTTTCTCTGCAGAGTCCCAAAACAGGCGTTTTCAGCCCATTACCGGCATATGGAAGAAACAGCAGTAAGCACAGGGAAATATCTGCTTCTAAATCCAAAACGCAGCTATCTAACATAACGGTTGTCAATGTGTGCACTCAACTTCCAGAGTTAAACCCGTGTGTGGATTCAGCAGTCTGCAAACACTTTCTCTGCAGAGTCCCAAAACAGGCGTTTTCAGCCCATTACTGGCATATGGAAGAAACAGCAGTAAGCACAGGGAAATATCTGCTTCTAAATCCAAAACGCAGCTATCTAACAGAACGGTTGTCAATGTGTGCACTCAACTTCCAGAGTTAAACCCGTGTGTGGATTCAGCAGTCTGCAAACACTTTCTGTGCAGAGTCCCAAAACAGGCGTTTTCAGCCCTTTACCGGCATATGGAAGAAACAGCAGTAAGCACAGGGAAATATCTGCTTCTAAATCCAAAACGCAGCTATCTAACAGAACGGTTGTCAATGTGTGCACTCAACTTCCAGAGTTAAACCCGTGTGTGGATTCAGCAGTCTGCAAACACTTTCTGTGCAGAGTCCCAAAACTGGCGTTTTCAGCCCATTACCGGCATATGGAAGAAACAGCAGTAAGCACAGGGAAATATCTGCTTCTAAATCCAAAACGCAGCTATCTAACAGAACGGTTGTCAATGTGTGCGCTCAACTTCCAGAGTGAAACCCGTGTGTGGATTCAGCAGTCTGCAAACACTTTCTCTGCAGAGTCCCAAAACAGGCGTTTTCAGCGCTTTACCTGCATATGGAAGAAACAGCAGTAAGCACAGGGAAATATCTGCTTCTAAATCCAAAACGCAGCTATCTAACAGAACGGTTGTCAATGTGTGCACTCAACTTCCAGAGTTAAACCCGTGTGTGGATTCAGCAGTCTGCAAACACTTTCTCTGCAGAGTCCCAAAACAGGCGTTTTCAGCCCATTACCGGCATATGGAAGAAACAGCAGTAAGCACAGGGAAATAACAGCTTTTAAATCCAAAACTCAGCTATCTAACAGAACGGTTGTCAATGTGTGCACTCAACTTCCAGAGTTAAGCCCGTGTGTGGATTCAGCAGTCTGCAAACGCTTTCTCTGCAGAGTCCCAAAACAGGCGTTTTCAGCCCATTACCGGCCTATGGAAGAAACAGCAGTAAGCACAGGGAAATATCTGCTTCTAAATCCAAAACGCAGCTATCTAACAGAACGGTTGTCAATGTGTGCACTCAACTTCCAGAGTTAAACCCGTGTGTGGATTCAGCAGTCTGCAAACACTTTCTCTGCAGAGTCACAAAACAGGCGTTTTTCCACCCATTACCGGCATATGGAAGAAAAAGCAGTAAGCACAGGGAAATATCTGCTTCTAAATCCAAAACGCAGCTATCTAACAGAACGGTTGTGAATGTGTGCACTCAACTTCCAGAGTTACACCCGTGTGTGGATTCAGCAGTCTGCAAACAACTTCTCTGCAGAGTCCCAAAACAGGCGTTTTCAGCCCATTACCGGCATATGGAAGAAACAGCAGTAAGCACAGGGAAATATCTGCTTCTAAATCCAAAACGCAGCTATCTAACAGAACGGTTGTCAATGTGTGCACTCAACTTCCGGAGTTAAACCCGTGTGTGGATTCAGCAGTCTGCAAACACTTTTTGTGCAGAGTCCCAAAACAGGCGTTTTCAGCCCATTACCGGCATATGGAAGAATCAGCAGTAAGCACAGGGAAATATCTGCTTCTAAATCCAAAACGCAGCTATCTAACAGATCGGTTGTCAATGTGTGCACTCAACTTCCAGAGTTAAACCCGTGTGTGGATTCAGCAGTCTGCAAACACTTTCTCTGCAGAGTCCCAAAGCAGGCGTTTTCAGCCCATTACCGGCATATGGAAAAAACAGCAGTAAGCACAGGGAAATATCTGCTTCTAAATCCAAAACGCAGCTATCTAACAGAACGGTTTTCAATGTGTGCACTCAACTTCCAGAGTTAAACCCGTGTGTGGATTCAGCAGTCTGCAAACACTTTCTGTGCATAGTCCTAAAACAGGCGTTTTCAGCCCATTACCGGCATATGGAAGAAACAGCAGTAAGCACAGGGAAATATCTGCTTCTAAATCCAAAACGCAGCTATCTAACAGAACGGTTGTCAATGTGTGCACTCAACTTCCAGAGTTAAACCCGTGTGTGGATTCAGCAGTCTGCAAACACTTTCTCTGCAGAGTCCCAAAACAGGCGTTTTCAGAACTTTACCGGCATATGGAAGAAACAGCAGTAAGCACAGGGAAATATCTGCTTCTAAATCCAAAACGCAGCTATCTATCAGAACGGTTGTCAATGTGTGCACTCAACTTCCAGAGTTAAACCCGTGTGTGGATTCAGCAGTCTGGAAACACTTTCTCTGCAGGGTCCCAAAACAGGCGTTTTCAGCCCATTACCGGCATATGGAAGAAACAGCAGTAAGCACAGGGAAATATCTGCTTCTAAATCCAAAACGCAGCTATCTAACAGAACGGTTGTCAATGTGTGCACTCAACTTCCAGAGTTAAACCCGTGTGTGGATTCAGCAGTCTGCAAACACTTTCTCTGCAGAGTCCCAAAACAGGCGTTTTCAGCCCATTACCGGCATATGGAAGAAACAGCAGTAAGCACAGGGAAATATCTGCTTCTAAATCCAAAACGCAGCTATCTAACAGAACGGTTGTCAATGTGTGCACTCAACTTCCAGAGTTAAACCCGTGTGTGGATTCAGCAGTCTGCAAACACTTTCTCTGCAGAGTCCCAAAACAGGCGTTTTCAGCCCATTACCGGCATATGGAAGAAACAGCAGTAAGCACAGGGAAATATCTGCTTCTAAATCCAAAACGCAGCTATCTAACAGAACGGTTGTCAATGTGTGCACTCAACTTCCAGAGTTAAACCCGTGTGTGTATTCAGCAGTCTGCAGAGACTTTCTCTGCAGAGTCCCAAAACAGGCGTTTTCAGCCCATTACCGGCATATGGAAGAAACAGCAGTAGGCACAGGGAAATATCTGCTTCTAAATCCAAAACGCAGCTATCTAACAGAACGGTTGTCAATGTGTGCACTCAACTTCCAGAGTTAAACCCGTGTGTGGATTCAGCAGTCTGCAAACACTTTCTCTGCAGAGTCCCAAAGCAGGCGTTTTCAGCCCATTACCGGCATATGGAAAAAACAGCAGTAAGCACAGGGAAATATCTGCTTCTAAATCCAAAACGCAGCTATCTAACAGAACGGTTGTCAATGTGTGCACTCAACTTCCAGAGTTAAACCCGTGTGTGGATTCAGCAGTCTGCAAACACTTTCTGTGCATAGTCCTAAAACAGGCGTTTTCAGCCCATTACCGGCATATGGAAGAAACAACAGTATGCACAGGGAAATATCTGCTTCTAAATCCAAAACGCAGCTATCTAACAGAACGGTTGTCAATGTGTGCACTCAACTTCCAGAGTTAAACCCGTGTGTGGATTCAGCAGTCTGCAAACACTTTCTCTGCAGAGTCCTAAAACAGGCGTTTTCAGCCCATTACCGGCATATGGAAGAAACAGCAGTAAGCACAGGGAAATATCTGCTTCTAAATCCAAAACGCAGCTATCTAACAGAACGGTTGACAATGTGTGCACTCAACTTCCAGAGTTAAACCCGTGTGTGGATTCAGCAGTCTGCAAACACTTTCTCTGCAGAGTCCCAAAACAGGCGTTTTCAGAACTTTACCGGCATATGGAAGAAACAGCAGTAAGCACAGGGAAATATCTGCTTCTAAATCCAAAACGCAGCTATCTATCAGAACGGTTGTCAATGTGTGCACTCAACTTCCAGAGTTAAACCCGTGTGTGGATTCAGCAGTCTGGAAACACTTTCTCTGCAGAGTCCCAAAACAGGCGTTTTCAGCCCATTACCGGCATATGGAAGAAACAGCAGTAAGCACAGGGAAATATCTGCTTCTAAATCCAAAACGCAGCTATCTAACAGAACGGTTGTCAATGTGTGCACTCAACTTCCAGAGTTAAACCCGTGTGTGGATTCAGCAGTCTGCAAACACTTTCTCTGCAGAGTCCCAAAACAGGCGTTTTCAGCCCATTACCGGCATATGGAAGAAACAGCAGTAAGCACAGGGAAATATCTGCTTCTAAATCCAAAACGCAGCTATCTAACAGAACGGTTGTCAATGTGTGCACTCAACTTCCAGAGTTAAACCCGTGTGTGGATTCAGCAGTCTGCAAACACTTTCTCTACAGAGTCCCAAAACAGGCGTTTTCAGCCCATTACCGGCATATGGAAGAAACAGCAGTAAGCACAGGGAAATATCTGCTTCTAAATCCAAAACGCAGCTATCTAACAGAACGGTTATCAATGTGTGCACTCAACTTCCAGAGTTAAACCCGTGTGTGGATTCAGCAGTCTGCAAACACTTTCTCTGCAGAGTCCCAAAACAGGCGTTTTCAGCCCATTACCGGCATATGGAAGAAACAGCAGTAGGCACAGGGAAATATCTGCTTCTAAATCCAAAACGCAGCTATCTAACAGAACGGTTGTCAATGTGTGCACTCAACTTCCAGAGTTAAACCCGTGTGTGGATTCAGCAGTCTGAAAACACTTTCTCTGCAGAGTCCCAAAACAGGCGTTTTCAGCCCATTACCGGCATATGGAAGAAACAGCAGTAAGCCCAGGGAAATATCTGCTTCTAAATCCAAAATGCAGCTATCTAACAGAACGGTTGTCAATGTGTGCACTCAGCTTCCAGAGTTAAACCCGTGTGTGGATTCAGCAGTCTGCAAACACTTTCTCTGCAGAGTCCCAAAACAGGCGTTTTCAGCCCATTACCGACATATGGAAGAAACAGCAGTAAGCACAGGGAAATATCTGCTTCTAAATCCAAAACGCAGCTATCTAACAGAACGTTTGTCAATGTGTGCACTCAACTTCCAGAGTTAAACTCGTGTGTGGATTCAGCAGTCTGCAAACACTTTCTCTGCAGAGTCCCAAAACAGGCGTTTTCATCCCATTACCAGCATATGGAAGAAACAGCATTAAGCACAGGGAAATATCTGCTTCTAAATCCAAAACGCAGCTATCTAACAGAACGGTTGTCAATGTGTGCACTCAACTTCCAGAGTTAAACCCGTGTGTGGATTCAGCAGTCTGCAAACACTTTCTCTGCAGAGTCCCAAAACAGGCGTTTTCAGCCCATTACCGGCATATGGAAGAAAAAGCAGTAAGCACAGGGAAATATCTGCTTCTAAATCCAAAACGCAGCTATCTAACAGAACGGTTGTCAATGTGTGCACTCAACTTCCAAAGTTAAACCCGTGTGTGGATTCAGCAGTCTGCAAACACTTTCTCTGCAGAGTCCCAAAACAGGTGTTTTCAGCCCATTACCGGCATATGGAAGAAACAGCAGTAAGCACAGGGAAATATCTGCTTCTAAATCCAAAACGCAGCTATCTAACAGAACGGTTATCAATGTGTGCACTGAACTTCCAGAGTTAAACCCCTGTGTGGATTCAGCAGTCTGCAAACACTTTCTGTGCAGAGTCCGAAAACAGGCGTTTTCAGCCCATTACCGGCATATGGAAGAAACAGCAGTAAGCACAGGGAAATATCTGCTTCTAAATCCAAAACGCAGCTATCTAACAGAATGGTTGTCAATGTGTGCACTCAACTTCCAGAGTTAAACCCATGTGTGTGGATTCAGCAGTCTGCAAACACTTTCTCTGCAGAGTCCCAAAGCAGGCGTTTTCAGCCCATTACCGGCATATGGAAAAAACAGCAGTAAGCACAGGGAAATAACTGCTTCTAAATCCAAAACGCAGCTATCTAACAGAACGGTTTTCAATGTGTGCACTCAACTTCCAGAGTTAAACCCGTGTGTGGATTCAGCAGTCTGCAAACACTTTCTGTGCAGAGTCCCAAAACAGGCGTTTTCAGCCCATTACCGGCATATGGAAGAAACAGCAGTAAGCACAGGGAAATATCTGCTTCTAAATCCAAAACGCAGCTATCTAACAGAACGGTTGTCAATGTGTGCACTCAACTTCCAGAATTAAACCCGTGTGTGGATTCAGCAGTCTGCAAACACTTTCTCTGCAGAGTCCCAAAACAGGCGTTTTCAGCCTATTACCGGCATATGGAAGAAAAAGCAGTAAGCACAGGGAAATATCTGCTTCTAAATCCAAAACGCAGCTATCTAACAGAACGGTTGTCAATGTGTGCACTCAACTTCCAGAGTTAAACCCGTGTGTGGATTCAGCAGTCTGGAAACACTTTCTCTGCAGAGTCCCAAAACAGGCGTTTTCAGAACTTTACCGGCATATGGAAGAAACAGCAGTAAGCACAGGGAAATATCTGCTTCTAAATCCAAAACGCAGCTATCTATCAGAACGGTTGTCAATGTGTGCACTCAACTTCCAGAGTTAAACCCGTGTGTGGATTCAGCAGTCTGGAAACACTTTCTCTGCAGAGTCCCAAAACAGGCGTTTTCAGCCCATTACCGGCATATGGAAGAAACAGCAGTAAGCACAGGGAAATATCTGCTTCTAAATCCAAAACGCAGCTATCTAACAGAACGGTTGTCAATGTGTGCACTCAACTTCCAGAGTTAAACCCGTGTGTGGATTCAGCAGTCTGCAAACACTTTCTCTGCAGAGTCCCAAAACAGGCGTTTTCAGCCCATTACCGGCATATGGAAGAAACAGCAGTAAGCACAGGGAAATATCTGCTTCTAAATCCAAAACGCAGCTATCTAACAGAACGGTTGTCAATGTGTGCACTCAACTTCCAGAGTTAAACCCGTGTGTGGATTCAGCAGTCTGCAAACACTTTCTCTGCAGAGTCCCAAAACAGGCGTTTTCAGCCCATTACCGGCATATGGAAGAAACAGCAGTAAGCACAGGGAAATATCTGCTTCTAAATCCAAAACGCAGCTATCTAACAGAACGGTTGTCAATGTGTGCACTCAACTTCCAGAGTTAAACCCGTGTGTGGATTCAGCAGTCTGCAAACACTTTCTCTGCAGAGTCCCAAAACAGGCGTTTTCAGCCCATTACCGGCATATGGAAGAAACAGCAGTAGGCACAGGGAAATATCTGCTTCTAAATCCAAAACGCAGCTATCTAACAGAACGGTTGTCAATGTGTGCACTCAACTTCCAGAGTTAAACCCGTGTGTGGATTCAGCAGTCTGCAAACACTTTCTCTGCAGAGTCCCAAAGCAGGCGTTTTCAGCCCATTACCGGCATATGGAAAAAACAGCAGTAAGCACAGGGAAATATCTGCTTCTAAATCCAAAACGCAGCTATCTAACAGAACGGTTGTCAATGTGTGCACTCAACTTCCAGAGTTAAACCCGTGTGTGGATTCAGCAGTCTGCAAACACTTTCTGTGCATAGTCCTAAAACAGGCGTTTTCAGCCCATTACCGGCATATGGAAGAAACAGCAGTAAGCACAGGGAAATATCTGCTTCTAAATCCAAAACGCAGCTATCTAACAGAACGGTTGTCAATGTGTGCACTCAACTTCCAGAGTTAAACCCGTGTGTGGATTCAGCAGTCTGCAAACACTTTCTCTGCAGAGTCCTAAAACAGGCGTTTTCAGCCCATTACCGGCATATGGAAGAAACAGCAGTAAGCACAGGGAAATATCTGCTTCTAAATCCAAAACGCAGCTATCTAACAGAACGGTTGACAATGTGTGCACTCAACTTCCAGAGTTAAACCCGTGTGTGGATTCAGCAGTCTGCAAACACTTTCTCTGCAGAGTCCCAAAACAGGCGTTTTCAGAACTTTACCGGCATATGGAAGAAACAGCAGTAAGCACAGGGAAATATCTGCTTCTAAATCCAAAACGCAGCTATCTATCAGAACGGTTGTCAATGTGTGCACTCAACTTCCAGAGTTAAACCCGTGTGTGGATTCAGCAGTCTGGAAACACTTTCTCTGCAGAGTCCCAAAACAGGCGTTTTCAGCCCATTACCGGCATATGGAAGAAACAGCAGTAAGCACAGGGAAATATCTGCTTCTAAATCCAAAACGCAGCTATCTAACAGAACGGTTGTCAATGTGTGCACTCAACTTCCAGAGTTAAACCCGTGTGTGGATTCAGCAGTCTGCAAACACTTTCTCTGCAGAGTCCCAAAACAGGCGTTTTCAGCCCATTACCGGCATATGGAAGAAACAGCAGTAAGCACAGGGAAATATCTGCTTCTAAATCCAAAACGCAGCTATCTAACAGAACGGTTGTCAATGTGTGCACTCAACTTCCAGAGTTAAACCCGTGTGTGGATTCAGCAGTCTGCAAACACTTTCTCTGCAGAGTCCCAAAACAGGCGTTTTCAGCCCATTACCGGCATATGGAAGAAACAGCAGTAAGCACAGGGAAATATCTGCTTCTAAATCCAAAACGCAGCTATCTAACAGAACGGTTGTCAATGTGTGCACTCAACTTCCAGAGTTAAACCCGTGTGTGGATTCAGCAGTCTGCAAACACTTTCTCTGCAGAGTCCCAAAACAGGCGTTTTCAGCCCATTACCGGCATATGGAAGAAACAGCAGTAGGCACAGGGAAATATCTGCTTCTAAATCCAAAACGCAGCTATCTAACAGAACGGTTGTCAATGTGTGCACTCAACTTCCAGAGTTAAACCCGTGTGTGGATTCAGCAGTCTGAAAACACTTTCTCTGCAGAGTCCCAAAACAGGCGTTTTCAGCCCATTACCGGCGTATGGAAGAAACAGCAGTAAGCCCAGGGAAATATCTGCTTCTAAATCCAAAATGCAGCTATCTAACAGAACGGTTGTCAATGTGTGCACTCAGCTTCCAGAGTTAAACCCGTGTGTGGATTCAGCAGTCTGCAAACACTTTCTCTGCAGAGTCCCAAAACAGGCGTTTTCAGCCCATTACCGACATATGGAAGAAACAGCAGTAAGCACAGGGAAATATCTGCTTCTAAATCCAAAACGCAGCTATCTAACAGAACGGTTGTCAATGTGTGCACTCAACTTCCAGAGTTAAACCCGTGTGTGGATTCAGCAGTCTGCAAACACTTTCTCTGCAGAGTCCCAAAACAGGCGTTTTCAGCCCATTACCGGCATATGGAAGAAAAAGCAGTAAGCACAGGGAAATATCTGCTTCTAAATCCAAAACGCAGCTATCTAACAGAACGGTTGTCAATGTGTGCACTCAACTTCCAAAGTTAAACCCGTGTGTGGATTCAGCAGTCTGCAAACACTTTCTCTGCAGAGTCCCAAAACAGGTGTTTTCAGCCCATTACCGGCATATGGAAGAAACAGCAGTAAGCACAGGGAAATATCTGCTTCTAAATCCAAAACGCAGCTATCTAACAGAACGGTTGTCAATGTGTGCACTGAACTTCCAGAGTTAAACCCCTGTGTGGATTCGGCAGTCTGCAAACACTTTCTGTGCAGAGTCCGAAAACAGGCGTTTTCAGCCCATTACCGGCATATGGAAGAAACAGCAGTAAGCACAGGGAAATATCTGCTTCTAAATCCAAAACGCAGCTATCTAACAGAACGGTTGTCAATGTGTGCACTCAACTTCCAGAGTTAAACCCGTGTGTGGATTCAGCCGTCTGCAAACACTTTCTCTGCAGAGTCCCAAAGCAGGCGTTTTCAGCCCATTACCGGCATATGGAAAAAACAGCAGTAAGCACAGGGAAATATCTGCTTCTAAATCCAAAACGCAGCTATCTAACAGAACGGTTTTCAATGTGTGCACTCAACTTCCAGAGTTAAACCCGTGTGTGGATTCAGCAGTCTGCAAACACTTTCTGTGCAGAGTCCCAAAACAGGCGTTTTCAGCCCATTACCGGCATATGGAAGAAACAGCAGTAAGCACAGGGAAATATCTGCTTCTAAATCCAAAACGCAGCTATCTAACAGAACGGTTGTCAATGTGTGCACTCAACTTCCAGAGTTAAACCCGTGTGTGGATTCAGCAGTCTGCAAACACTTTCTCTGCAGAGTCCCAAAACAGGCGTTTTCAGCCTATTACCGGCATATGGAAGAAAAAGCAGTAAGCACAGGGAAATATCTGCTTCTAAATCCAAAACGCAGCTATCTAACAGAACGGTTGTCAATGTGTGCACTCAACTTCCAGAGTTAAACCCGTGTGTGGATTCAGCAGTCTGCAAACACTTTCTCTGCAGAGTCCCAAAACAGGCGTTTTCAGCCCATTACCGGCATATGGAAGAAACAGCAGTAAGCACAGGGAAATATCTCCTTCTAAATCCAAAACGCAGCTATCTAACAGAACGGTTGTCAATGTGTGCACTCAACTTCCAGAGTTAAACCCGTGTGTGGATTCAGCAGTCTGCAAACACTTTCTCTGCAGAGTCCCAAAACAGGCGTTTTCAGCCCATTACCGGCATATGGAAGAAACAGCAGTAAGCACAGGGAAATATCTGCTTCTAAATCCAAAACGCAGCTATCTAACAGAACGGTTGTCAATGTGTGCACTCAACTTCCAGAGTTAAACCCGTGTGTGGATTCAGCAGTCTGCAAACACTTTCTCTGCAGAGTCCCAAAACAGGCGTTTTCAGCCCATTACCGGCATATGGAAGAAACAGCAGTAAGCACAGGGAAATATCTGCTTCTAAATCCAAAACGCAGCTATCTAACAGAACGGTTGTCAATGTGTGCACTGAACTTCCAGAGTTAAACCCGTGTGTGTATTCAGCAGTCTGCAAACACTTTCTCTGCAGAGTCCCAAAACAGGCGTTTTCAGCCCATTACCGGCATATGGAAGAAACAGCAGTAAGCACAGGGAAATATCTGCTTCTAAATCCAAAACGCAGCTATCTAACAGAACGGTTGTCAATGTGTGCACTCAACTTCCAGAGTTAAACCCGTGTGTGGATTCAGCAGTCTGCAAACACTTTCTCTGCAGAGTCCCAAAACAGGCGTTTTCAGCCCATTACCGGCATATGGAAGAAACAGCAGTAAGCACAGGGAAATATCTGCTTCTAAATCCAAAACGCAGCTATCTAACAGATCGGTTGTCAATGTGTGCACTCAACTTCCAGAGTTAAACCCGTGTGTGGATTCAGCAGTCTGCAAACACTTTCTCTGCAGAGTCCCAAAACAGGCGTTTTCAGAACTTTACCGGCATATGGAAGAAACAGCAGTAAGCACAGGGAAATATCTGCTTCTAAATCCAAAACGCAGCTATCTATCAGAACGGTTGTCAATGTGTGCACTCAACTTCCAGAGTTAAACCCGTGTGTGGATTCAGCAGTCTGGAAACACTTTCTCTGCAGAGTCCCAAAACAGGCGTTTTCAGCCCATTACCGGCATATGGAAGAAACAGCAGTAAGCACAGGGAAATATCTGCTTCTAAATCCAAAACGCAGCTATCTAACAGAACGGTTGTCAATGTGTGCACTCAACTTCCAGAGTTAAACCCGTGTGTGGATTCAGCAGTCTGCAAACACTTTCTCTGCAGAGTCCCAAAACAGGCGTTTTCAGCCCATTACCAGCATATGGAAGAAACAGCAGTAAGCACAGGGAAATATCTGCTTCTAAATCCAAAACGCAGCTATCTAACAGAACGGTTGTCAATGTGTGCACTCAACTTCCAGAGTTAAACCCGTGTGTGGATTCAGCAGTCTGCAAACACTTTCTCTGCAGAGTCCCAAAACAGGCGTTTTCAGAACTTTACCGGCATATGGAAGAAACAGCAGTAAGCACAGGGAAATATCTGCTTCTAAATCCAAAACGCAGCTATCTATCAGAACGGTTGTCAATGTGTGCACTCAACTTCCAGAGTTAAACCCGTGTGTGGATTCAGCAGTCTGGAAACACTTTCTCTGCAGAGTCCCAAAACAGGCGTTTTCAGCCCATTACCGGCATATGGAAGAAACAGCAGTAGGCACAGGGAAATATCTGCTTCAAATCCAAAACGCAGCTATCTAACAGAACGGTTGTCAATGTGTGCACTCAACTTCCAGAGTTAAACCCGTGTGTGGATTCAGCAGTCTGCAAACACTTTCTCTGCAGAGTCCTAAAACAGGCGTTTTCAGCCCATTACCGGCATATGGAAGAAACAGCAGTAAGCACAGGGAAATATCTGCTTCTAAATCCAAAACGCAGCTATCTAACAGAACGGTTGTCAATGTGTGCACTGAACTTCCAGAGTTAAACCCCTGTGTGGATTCAGCAGTCTGCAAACACTTTCTGTGCAGAGTCCGAAAACAGGCGTTTTCAGCCCATTACCGGCATATGGAAGAAACAGCAGTAAGCACAGGGAAATATCTGCTTCTAAATCCAAAACGCAGCTATCTAACAGAACGGTTGTCAATGTGTGCACTCAACTTCCAGAGTTAAACCCGTGTGTGGATTCAGCAGTCTGCAAACACTTTCTCTGCAGAGTCCCAAAGCAGGCGTTTTCAGCCCATTACCGGCATATGGAAAAAACAGCAGTAAGCACAGGGAAATATCTGCTTCTAAATCCAAAACGCAGCTATCTAACAGAACGGTTGTCAATGTGTGCACTCAACTTCCAGAGTTAAACCCGTGTGTGGATTCAGCAGTCTGCAAACACTTTCTGTGCAGAGTCCCAAAACAGGCGTTTTCAGCCCATTACCGGCATATGGAAGAAACAGCAGTAAGCACAGGGAAATATCTGCTTCTAAATCCAAAACGCAGCTATCTAACAGAACGGTTGTCAATGTGTGCACTCAACTTCCAGAGTTAAACCCGTGTGTGGATTCAGCAGTCTGCAAACACTTTCTCTGCAGAGTCCCAAAACAGGCGTTTTCAGCCTATTACCGGCATATGGAAGAAAAAGCAGTAAGCACAGGGAAATATCTGCTTCTAAATCCAAAACGCAGCTATCTAACAGAACGGTTGTCAATGTGTGCACTCAACTTCCAGAGTTAAACCCGTGTGTGGATTCAGCAGTCTGGAAACACTTTCTCTGCAGAGTCCCAAAACAGGCGTTTTCAGCCCATTACCGGCATATGGAAGAAACAGCAGTAAGCACAGGGAAATATCTGCTTCTAAATCCAAAACGCAGCTATCTAACAGAACGGTTGTCAATGTGTGCACTCAACTTCCAGAGTTAAACCCGTGTGTGGATTCAGCAGTCTGCAAACACTTTCTCTGCAGAGTCCCAAAACAGGCGTTTTCAGCCCATTACCAGCATATGGAAGAAACAGCAGTAAGCACAGGGAAATATATGCTTCTAAATCCAAAACGCAGCTATCTAACAGAACGGTTGTCAATGTGTGCACTCAACTTCCAGAGTTAAACCCGTGTGTGGATTCAGCAGTCTGCAAACACTTTCTCTGCAGAGTCCCAAAACAGGCGTTTTCAGCCCATTACCGGCATATGGAAGAAACAGCAGTAAGCACAGGGAAATATCTGCTTCTAAATCCAAAACGCAGCTATCTAACAGAACGGTTGTCAATGTGTGCACTCAACTTCCAGAGTTAAACCCGTGTGTGTATTCAGCAGTCTGCAAACACTTTCTCTGCAGAGTCCCAAAACAGGCGTTTTCAGCCCATTACCGGCATATGGAAGAAACAGCAGTAAGCACAGGGAAATATCTGCTTCTAAATCCAAAATGCAGCTATCTAACAGAACGGTTGTCAATATGTGCACTCAACTTCCAGAGTTAAACCCGTGTGGGGATTCAGCAGTCTGCAAACACTTTCTCTGCAGAGTCCCAATACAGGCGTTTTCAGCCCATTACCGGCATATGGAAGAAACAGCAGTAAGCACAGGGAAATATCTGCTTCTAAATCCAAAACGCAGCTATCTAACAGAACGGTTGTCAATGTGTGCACTCAACTTCCAGAGTTAAACCCGTGTGTGGATTCAGCAGTCTGCAAACACTTTCTCTGCAGAGTCCCAAAACAGGCGTTTTCAGCCCATTACCGGCATATGGAAGAAACAGCAGTAAGCACAGGGAAATATCTGCTTCTAAATCCAAAACGCAGCTATCTAACAGAACGGTTGTCAATGTGTGCACTCAACTTCCAGAGTTAAACCCGTGTGTGGATTCAGCAGTCTGCAAACACTTTCTCTGCAGAGTCCCAAAACAGGCGTTTTCAGCCCATTACCGGCATATGGAAGAAACAGCAGTAAGCACAGGGAAATATCTGCTTCTAAATCCAAAACGCAGCTATCTAACAGAACGGTTGTCAATGTGTGCACTCAACTTCCAGAGATAAACCCGTGTGTGGATTCAGCAGTCTGCAAACACTTTCTCTGCAGAGTCCCAAAACAGGCGTTTTCAGCCCATTACCGGCATATGGAAGAAACAGCAGTAAGCACAGGGAAATATCTGCTTCTAAATCCAAAACGCAGCTATCTAACAGAACGGTTGTCAATGTGTGCACTCAACTTCCGGAGTTAAACCCGTGTGTGGATTCAGCAGTCTGCAAACACTTTTTGTGCAGAGTCCCAAAACAGGCGTTTTCAGCCCATTACCGGCATATGGAAGAAACAGCAGTAAGCACAGGGAAATATCTGCTTCTAAATCCAAAACGCAGCTATCTAACAGATCGGTTGTCAATGTGTGCACTCAACTTCCAGAGTTAAACCCGTGTGTGGATTCAGCAGTCTGCAAACACTTTCTCTGCAGAGTCCCAAAGCAGGCGTTTTCAGCCCATTACCGGCATATGGAAAAAACAGCAGTAAGCACAGGGAAATATCTGCTTCTAAATCCAAAACGCAGCTATCTAACAGAACGGTTGTCAATGTGTGCACTCAACTTCCAGAGTTAAACCCGTGTGTGGATTCAGCAGTCTGCAAACACTTTCTCTGCAGAGTCCCAAAACAGGCGTTTTCAGAACTTTACCGGCATATGGAAGAAACAGCAGTAAGCACAGGGAAATATCTGCTTCTAAATCCAAAACCAGCTATCTATCAGAACGGTTGTCAATGTGTGCACTCAACTTCCAGAGTTAAACCCGTGTGTGGATTCAGCAGTCTGGAAACACTTTCTCTGCAGGGTCCCAAAACAGGCGTTTTTAGCCCATTACTGGCATATGGAAGAAACAGCAGTAAGCACAGGGAAATATCTGCTTCTAAATCCAAAACGCAGCTATCTAACAGAACGGTTGTCAATGTGTGCACTCAACTTCCAGAGTTAAACCCGTGTGTGGATTCAGCAGTCTGCAAACACTTTCTCTGCAGAGTCCCAAAACAGGCGTTTTCAGCCCATTACCGGCATATGGAAGAAACAGCAGTAAGCACAGGGAAATATCTGCTTCTAAATCCAAAACGCAGCTATCTAACAGAACGGTTGTCAATGTGTGCACTCAACTTCCAGAGTTAAACCCGTGTGTGGATTCAGCAGTCTGCAAACACTTTCTCTGCAGAGTCCCAAAACAGGCGTTTTCAGCCCATTACCGGCATATGGAAGAAACAGCAGTAAGCACAGGGAAATATCTGCTTCTAAATCCAAAACGCAGCTATCTAACAGAACGGTTGTCAATGTGTGCACTCAACTTCCAGAGTTAAACCCGTGTGTGGATTCAGCAGTCTGCAAACACTTTCTCTGCAGAGTCCCAAAACAGGCGTTTTCAGCCCATTACCGGCATATGGAAGAAACAGCAGTAGGCACAGGGAAATATCTGCTTCTAAATCCAAAACGCAGCTATCTAACAGAACGGTTGTCAATGTGTGCACTCAACTTCCAGAGTTAAACCCGTGTGTGGATTCAGCAGTCTGCAAACACTTTCTCTGCAGAGTCCCAAAGCAGGCGTTTTCAGCCCATTACCGGCATATGGAAAAAACAGCAGTAAGCACAGGGAAATATCTGCTTCTAAATCCAAAACGCAGCTATCTAACAGAACGGTTGTCAATGTGTGCACTCAACTTCCAGAGTTAAACCCGTGTGTGGATTCAGCAGTCTGCAAACACTTTCTGTGCATAGTCCTAAAACAGGCGTTTTCAGCCCATTACCGGCATATGGAAGAAACAGCAGTAAGCACAGGGAAATATCTGCTTCTAAATCCAAAACGCAGCTATCTAACAGAACGGTTGTCAATGTGTGCACTCAACTTCCAGAGTTAAACCCGTGTGTGGATTCAGCAGTCTGCAAACACTTTCTCTGCAGAGTCCTAAAACAGGCGTTTTCAGCCCATTACCGGCATATGGAAGAAACAGCAGTAAGCACAGGGAAATATCTGCTTCTAAATCCAAAACGCAGCTATCTAACAGAACGGTTGACAATGTGTGCACTCAACTTCCAGAGTTAAACCCGTGTGTGGATTCAGCAGTCTGCAAACACTTTCTCTGCAGAGTCCCAAAACAGGCGTTTTCAGAACTTTACCGGCATATGGAAGAAACAGCAGTAAGCACAGGGAAATATCTGCTTCTAAATCCAAAACGCAGCTATCTATCAGAACGGTTGTCAATGTGTGCACTCAACTTCCAGAGTTAAACCCGTGTGTGGATTCAGCAGTCTGGAAACACTTTCTCTGCAGAGTCCCAAAACAGGCGTTTTCAGCCCATTACCGGCATATGGAAGAAACAGCAGTAAGCACAGGGAAATATCTGCTTCTAAATCCAAAACGCAGCTATCTAACAGAACGTTTGTCAATGTGTGCACTCAACTTCCAGAGTTAAACCCGTGTGTGGATTCAGCAGTCTGCAAACACTTTCTCTGCAGAGTCCCAAAACAGGCGTTTTCAGCCCATTACCGGCATATGGAAGAAACAGCAGTAAGCACAGGGAAATATCTGCTTCTAAATCCAAAACGCAGCTATCTAACAGAACGGTTGTCAATGTGTGCACTCAACTTCCAGAGTTAAACCCGTGTGTGGATTCAGCAGTCTGCAAACACTTTCTCTGCAGAGTCCCAAAACAGGCGTTTTCAGCCCATTACCGGCATATGGAAGAAACAGCAGTAAGCACAGGGAAATATCTGCTTCTAAATCCAAAACGCAGCTATCTAACAGAACGGTTGTCAATGTGTGCACTCAACTTCCAGAGTTAAACCCGTGTGTGGATTCAGCAGTCTGCAAACACTTTCTCTGCAGAGTCCCAAAACAGGCGTTTTCAGCCCATTACCGGCATATGGAAGAAACAGCAGTAGGCACAGGGAAATATCTGCTTCTAAATCCAAAACGCAGCTATCTAACAGAACGGTTGTCAATGTGTGCACTCAACTTCCAGAGTTAAACCCGTGTGTGGATTCAGCAGTCTGAAAACACTTTCTCTGCAGAGTCCCAAAACAGGCGTTTTCAGCCCATTACCGGCATATGGAAGAAACAGCAGTAAGCCCAGGGAAATATCTGCTTCTAAATCCAAAATGCAGCTATCTAACAGAACGGTTGTCAATGTGTGCACTCAGCTTCCAGAGTTAAACCCGTGTGTGGATTCAGCAGTCTGCAAACACTTTCTCTGCAGAGTCCCAAAACAGGCGTTTTCAGCCCATTACCGACATATGGAAGAAACAGCAGTAAGCACAGGGAAATATCTGCTTCTAAATCCAAAACGCAGCTATCTAACAGAACGGTTGTCAATGTGTGCACTCAACTTCCAGAGTTAAACCCGTGTGTGGATTCAGCAGTCTGCAAACACTTTCTCTGCAGAGTCCCAAAACAGGCGTTTTCAGCCCATTACCGGCATATGGAAGAAAAAGCAGTAAGCACAGGGAAATATCTGCTTCTAAATCCAAAACGCAGCTATCTAACAGAACGGTTGTCAATGTGTGCACTCAACTTCCAAAGTTAAACCCGTGTGTGGATTCAGCAGTCTGCAAACACTTTCTCTGCAGAGTCCCAAAACAGGTGTTTTCAGCCCATTACCGGCATATGGAAGAAACAGCAGTAAGCACAGGGAAATATCTGCTTCTAAATCCAAAACGCAGCTATCTAACAGAACGGTTGTCAATGTGTGCACTGAACTTCCAGAGTTAAACCCCTGTGTGGATTCGGCAGTCTGCAAACACTTTCTGTGCAGAGTCCGAAAACAGGCGTTTTCAGCCCATTACCGGCATATGGAAGAAACAGCAGTAAGCACAGGGAAATATCTGCTTCTAAATCCAAAACGCAGCTATCTAACAGAACGGTTGTCAATGTGTGCACTCAACTTCCAGAGTTAAACCCGTGTGTGGATTCAGCAGTCTGCAAACACTTTCTCTGCAGAGTCCCAAAGCAGGCGTTTTCAGCCCATTACCGGCATATGGAAAAAACAGCAGTAAGCACAGGGAAATATCTGCTTCTAAATCCAAAACGCAGCTATCTAACAGAACGGTTTTCAATGTGTGCACTCAACTTCCAGAGTTAAACCCGTGTGTGGATTCAGCAGTCTGCAAACACTTTCTGTGCAGAGTCCCAAAACAGGCGTTTTCAGCCCATTACCGGCATATGGAAGAAACAGCAGTAAGCACAGGGAAATATCTGCTTCTAAATCCAAAACGCAGCTATCTAACAGAACGGTTGTCAATGTGTGCACTCAACTTCCAGAGTTAAACCCGTGTGTGGATTCAGCAGTCTGCAAACACTTTCTCTGCAGAGTCCCAAAACAGGCGTTTTCAGCCTATTACCAGCATATGGAAGAAAAAGCAGTAAGCACAGGGAAATATCTGCTTCTAAATCCAAAACGCAGCTATCTAACAGAACGGTTGTCAATGTGTGCACTCAACTTCCAGAGTTAAACCCGTGTGTGGATTCAGCAGTCTGCAAACACTTTCTCTGCAGAGTCCCAAAACAGGCGTTTTCAGCCCATTACCGGCATATGGAAGAAACAGCAGTAAGCACAGGGAAATATCTGCTTCTAAATCCAAAACGCAGCTATCTAACAGAACGGTTGTCAATGTGTGCACTCAACTTCCAGAGTTAAACCCGTGTGTGGATTCAGCAGTCTGCAAACACTTTCTCTGCAGAGTCCCAAAACAGGCGTTTTCAGCCCATTACCGGCATATGGAAGAAACAGCAGTAAGCACAGGGAAATATCTGCTTCTAAATCCAAAACGCAGCTATCTAACAGAACGGTTGTCAATGTGTGCACTCAACTTCCAGAGTTAAACCCGTGTGTGGATTCAGCAGTCTGCAAACACTTTCTCTGCAGAGTCCCAAAACAGGCGTTTTCAGCCCATTACCGGCATATGGAAGAAACAGCAGTAAGCACAGGGAAATATCTGCTTCTAAATCCAAAACGCAGCTATCTAACAGAACGGTTGTCAATGTGTGCACTCAACTTCCAGAGTTAAACCCGTGTGTGGATTCAGCAGTCTGCAAACACTTTCTCTGCAGAGTCCCAAAACAGGCGTTTTCAGAACTTTACCGGCATATGGAAGAAACAGCAGTAAGCACAGGGAAATATCTGCTTCTAAATCCAAAACGCAGCTATCTATCAGAACGGTTGTCAATGTGTGCACTCAACTTCCAGAGTTAAACCCGTGTGTGGATTCAGCAGTCTGGAAACACTTTCTCTGCAGAGTCCCAAAACAGGCGTTTTCAGCCCATTACCGGCATATGGAAGAAACAGCAGTAAGCACAGGGAAATATCTGCTTCTAAATCCAAAACGCAGCTATCTAACAGAACGGTTGTCAATGTGTGCACTCAACTTCCAGAGTTAAACCCGTGTGTGGATTCAGCAGTCTGCAAACACTTTCTCTGCAGAGTCCCAAAACAGGCGTTTTCAGCCCATTACCGGCATATGGAAGAAACAGCAGTAAGCACAGGGAAATATCTGCTTCTAAATCCAAAACGCAGCTATCTAACAGAACGGTTGTCAATGTGTGCACTCAACTTCCAGAGTTAAACCCGTGTGTGGATTCAGCAGTCTGCAAACACTTTCTCTGCAGAGTCCCAAAACAGGCGTTTTCAGAACTTTACCGGCATATGGAAGAAACAGCAGTAAGCACAGGGAAATATCTGCTTCTAAATCCAAAACGCAGCTATCTATCAGAACGGTTGTCAATGTGTGCACTCAACTTCCAGAGTTAAACCCGTGTGTGGATTCAGCAGTCTGGAAACACTTTCTCTGCAGAGTCCCAAAACAGGCGTTTTCAGCCCATTACCGGCATATGGAAGAAACAGCAGTAGGCACAGGGAAATATCTGCTTCTAAATCCAAAACGCAGCTATCTAACAGAACGGTTGTCAATGTGTGCATTCAACTTCCAGAGTTAAACCCGTGTGTGGATTCAGCAGTCTGCAAACACTTTCTCTGCAGAGTCCCAAAACAGGCGTTTTCAGCCCATTACCGGCATATGGAAGAAACAGCAGTAAGCACAGGGAAATATCTGCTTCTAAATCCAAAACGCAGCTATCTAACAGAACGGTTGTCAATGTGTGCACTGAACTTCCAGAGTTAAACCCCTGTGTGGATTCAGCAGTCTGCAAACACTTTCTGTGCAGAGTCCGAAAACAGGCGTTTTCAGCCCATTACCGGCATATGGAAGAAACAGCAGTAAGCACAGGGAAATATCTGCTTCTAAATCCAAAACGCAGCTATCTAACAGAACGGTTGTCAATGTGTGCACTCAACTTCCAGAGTTAAACCCGTGTGTGGATTCAGCAGTCTGCAAACACTTTCTCTGCAGAGTCCCAAAGCAGACGTTTTCAGCCCATTACCGGCATATGGAAAAAACAGCAGTAAGCACAGGGAAATATCTGCTTCTAAATCCAAAACGCAGCTATCTAACAGAACGGTTGTCAATGTGTGCACTCAACTTCCAGAGTTAAACCCGTGTGTGGATTCAGCAGTCTGCAAACACTTTCTGTGCAGAGTCCCAAAACAGGCGTTTTCAGCCCATTACCGGCATATGGAAGAAACAGCAGTAAGCACAGGGAAATATCTGCTTCTAAATCCAAAACGCAGCTATCTAACAGAACGGTTGTCAATGTGTGCACTCAACTTCCAGAGTTAAACCCGTGTGTGGATTCAGCAGTCTGCAAACACTTTCTCTGCAGAGTCCCAAAACAGGCGTTTTCAGCCTATTACCGGCATATGGAAGAAAAAGCAGTAAGCACAGGGAAATATCTGCTTCTAAATCCAAAACGCAGCTATCTAACAGAACGGTTGTCAATGTGTGCACTCAACTTCCAGAGTTAAACCCGTGTGTGGATTCAGCAGTCTGGAAACACTTTCTCTGCAGAGTCCCAAAACAGGCGTTTTCAGCCCATTACCGGCATATGGAAGAAACAGCAGTAAGCACAGGGAAATATCTGCTTCTAAATCCAAAACGCAGCTATCTAACAGAACGGTTGTCAATGTGTGCACTCAACTTCCAGAGTTAAACCCGTGTGTGGATTCAGCAGTCTGCAAACACTTTCTCTGCAGAGTCCCAAAACAGGCGTTTTCAGCCCATTACCAGCATATGGAAGAAACAGCAGTAAGCACAGGGAAATATATGCTTCTAAATCCAAAACGCAGCTATCTAACAGAACGGTTGTCAATGTGTGCACTCAACTTCCAGAGTTAAACCCGTGTGTGGATTCAGCAGTCTGCAAACACTTTCTCTACAGAGTCCCAAAACAGGCGTTTTCAGCCCATTACCGGCATATGGAAGAAACAGCAGTAAGCACAGGGAAATATCTGCTTCTAAATCCAAAACGCAGCTATCTAACAGAACGGTTGTCAATGTGTGCACTCAACTTCCAGAGTTAAACCCGTGTGTGTATTCAGCAGTCTGCAAACACTTTCTCTGCAGAGTCCCAAAACAGGCGTTTTCAGCCCATTACCGGCATATGGAAGAAACAGCAGTAAGCACAGGGAAATATCTGCTTCTAAATCCAAAATGCAGCTATCTAACAGAACGGTTGTCAATATGTGCACTCAACTTCCAGAGTTAAACCCGTGTGGGGATTCAGCAGTCTGCAAACACTTTCTCTGCAGAGTCCCAATACAGGCGTTTTCAGCCCATTACCGGCATATGGAAGAAACAGCAGTAAGCACAGGGAAATATCTGCTTCTAAATCCAAAACGCAGCTATCTAACAGAACGGTTGTCAATGTGTGCACTCAACTTCCAGAGTTAAACCCGTGTGTGGATTCAGCAGTCTGCAAACACTTTCTCTGCAGAGTCCCAAAACAGGCGTTTTCAGCCCATTACCGGCATATGGAAGAAACAGCAGTAAGCACAGGGAAATATCTGCTTCTAAATCCAAAACGCAGCTATCTAACAGAACGGTTGTCAATGTGTGCACTCAACTTCCAGAGTTAAACCCGTGTGTGGATTCAGCAGTCTGCAAACACTTTCTCTGCAGAGTCCCAAAACAGGCGTTTTCAGCCCATTACCGGCATATGGAAGAAACAGCAGTAAGCACAGGGAAATATCTGCTTCTAAATCCAAAACGCAGCTATCTAACAGAACGGTTGTCAATGTGTGCACTCAACTTCCAGAGTTAAACCCATGTGTGGATTCAGCAGTCTGCAAACACTTTCTCTGCAGAGTCCCAAAACAGGCGTTTTCAGCGCTTTACCGGCATATGGAAGAAACAGCAGTAAGCACAGGGAAATATCTGCTTCTAAATCCAAAACGCAGCTATCTAACAGAACGGTTGTCAATGTGTGCACTCAACTTCCAGAGTTAAACCCGTGTGTGGATTCAGCAGTCTGGAAACACTTTCTCTGCAGAGTCCCAAAACAGGCGTTTTCAGCCCATTACCGGCATATGGAAGAAACAGCAGTAAGCACAGGGAAATATCTGCTTCTAAATCCAAAACGCAGCTATCTAACAGAACGGTTGTCAATGTGTGCACTCAACTTCCAGAGTTAAACCCGTGTGTGGATTCAGCAGTCTGCAAACACTTCTCTGCAGAGTCCCAAAACAGGCGTTTTCAGTCCAATACCGGCATATGGAAGAAACAGCAGTAAGCACAGGGAAATATCTGCTTCTAAATCCAAAACGCAGCTATCTAACAGAACGGTTGTCAATGTGTGCACTCATTTCTCGAGTTAAACCCGTGTGTGGATTCAGCAGTCTGGAAACACTTTCTCTGCAGAGTCCCAAAACAGGCGTTTTCAGCCCATTACCGGCATATGGAAGAAACAGCAGTAAGCACAGGGAAATAACTGCTTCTAAATCCAAAAGTCAGTATCTAACAGAACGGTTGTCAATGTGTGCACTCAACTTCCATAGTTAAACCCGTGTGTGGATTCAGCAGTCTGCAAACACTTTCTCTGCAGAGTCCCAAAACAGGCGTTTTCAGCCCATTACAGGCATATGGAAGAAACAGCAGTAAGCACAGGGAAATATCTGCTTCTAAATGCAAAACGCAGCAATCTAACAGAACGGTTGTCAATGTTTGCACTCAACTTCCAGAGTTAAACCCGTGTGTGGATTCAGCAGTCTGCAAACACTTTCTGTGCAGAGTCGCAAAACAGGCGTTTTCAGCCCATTACCGGCATATGGAAGAAACAGCAGTAAGCACAGGGAAATATCTGCTTCTAAATCCAAAACGCAGCTATCTAACAGAACGGTTGTCAATGTGTGCACTCAACTTCCAGAGTTAAACCCGTGTGTGGATTCAGCAGTCTGCAAACACATTCTGTGCAGAGTCCCAAAACAGGCGTTTTCAGCGCTTTACCGGCATATGGAAGAAACAGCAGTAAGCACAGGGAAATATCTGCTTCTAAATCCAAAACGCAGCTATCTAACAGAACGGTTGTCAATGTGTGCACTCACCTTCCAGAGTTAAACCCGTGTGTGGATTCAGCAGTCTGCAAACACTTTCTCTGCAGAGTCCCAAAACAGGCGTTTTTCAACCCATTACCGGCATATGGAAAAAAAGCAGTAAGCACAGGGAAATATCTGCTTCTAAGTCCAAAACGCAGATATCTAACACAACGGTTGTCAATGTGTGCACTCAACTTCCAGAGTTACACCCGTGTGTGGATTCAGCAGTCTGCAAACACTTTCTCTGCAGAGTCCCAAAACAAGCGTTTTCAGCCCATTACCGGCATATGGAAGAAACAGCAGTAAGCACAGGGAAATATCTGCTTCTAAATCCAAAACGCAGCTATCTAACAGAACGGTTGTCAATGTGTGCACTCAACTTCCAGAGGTAAACCCGTGTGTGGATTCAGCAGTCTGCAAACACTTTCTCTGCAGAGTCCCAAAACAGGCGTTTTCAGCCCATTACCGGCATATGGAAGAAACAGCAGTAGGCACAGGGAAATATCTGCTTCTAAATCCAAAACGCAGCTATCTAACAGAACGGTTGTCAATGTGTGCACTCAACTTCCAGAGTTAAACTTGTGTGTGGATTCAGCAGTCTGCAAACACTTTCTCTGCAGAGTCCCAAAACAGGCGTTTTCAGCGCTTTACCGGCATATGGAAGAAACAGCAGTAAGCACAGGGAAATATCTGCTTCTAAATCCAAAACGCAGCTATCTAACAGAACGGTTGTCAATGTGTGCACTCAACTTCCAGAGTTAAACCCGTGTGTGGATTCAGCAGTCTGGAAACACTTTCTCTGCAGAGTCCCAAAACAGGCGTTTTTCAACCCATTACCGGCATATGGAAAAAAAGCAGTAAGCACAGGGAAATATCTGCTTCTAAATCCAAAACGCAGATATCTAACACAACGGTTGTCAATGTGTGCACTCAACTTCCAGAGTTACACCCGTGTGTGGATTCAGCAGTCTGCAAACACTTTCTCTGCAGAGTCCCAAAACAAGCGTTTTCAGCCCATTACCGGCATATGGAAGAAACAGCAGTAAGCACAGGGAAATATCTGCTTCTAAATCCAAAACGCAGCTATCTAACAGAACGGTTGTCAATGTGTGCACTCAACTTCCAGAGGTAAACCCGTGTGTGGATTCAGCAGTCTGCAAACACTTTCTCTGCAGAGTCCCAAAACAGGCGTTTTCAGCCCATTACCGGCATATGGAAGAAACAGCAGTAGGCACAGGGAAATATCTGCTTCTAAATCCAAAACGCAGCTATCTAACAGAACGGTTGTCAATGTGTGCACTCAACTTCCAGAGTTAAACTTGTGTGTGGATTCAGCAGTCTGCAAACACTTTCTCTGCAGAGTCCCAAAGCAGGCGTTTTCAGCCCATTACCGGCATATGGAAAAAACAGCAGTAAGCACAGGGAAATATCTGCTTCTAAATCCAAAACGCAGCTATCTAACAGAACGGTTGTCAATGTGTGCACTCAACTTCCAGAGTTAAACCCGTGTGTGGATTCAGCAGTCTGCAAACACTTTCTGTGCATAGTCCTAAAACAGGCGTTTTCAGCCCATTACCGGCATATGGAAGAAACAGCAGTAAGCACAGGGAAATATCTGCTTCTAAATCCAAAACGCAGCTATCTAACAGAACGGTTGTCAATGTGTGCACTCAACTTCCAGAGTTAAACCCGTGTGAGGATTCAGCAGTCTGCAAACACTTTCTCTGCAGAGTCCCAAAACAGGCGTTTTCAGAACTTTACCGGCATATGGAAGAAACAGCAGTAAGCACAGGGAAATATCTGCTTCTAAATCCAAAACGCAGCTATCTATCAGAACGGTTGTCAATGTGTGCACTCAACTTCCAGAGTTAAACCCGTGTGTGGATTCAGCAGTCTGCAGAGACTTTCTCTGCAGAGTCCCAAAACAGGCGTTTTCAGCCCATTACCGGCATATGGAAGAAACAGCAGTAAGCACAGGGAAATATCTGCTTCTAAATCCAAAACGCAGCTATCTAACAGAACGGTTGTCAATGTGTGCACTCAACTTCCAGAGTTAAACCCGTGTGTGGATTCAGCAGTCTGCAAACACTTTCTCTGCAGAGTCCCAAAACAGGCGTTTTCAGCCCATTACCGGCATATGGAAGAAACAGCAGTAAGCACAGGGAAATATCTGCTTCTAAATCCAAAACGCAGCTATCTAACAGAACGGTTGTCAATGTGTGCACTCAACTTCCAGAGTTAAACCCGTGTGTGGATTCAGCAGTCTGCAAACACTTTCTCTGCAGAGTCCCAAACCGGCGTTTTCAGCCCATTACCGGCATATGGAAGAAACAGCAGTAAGCACAGGGAAATATCTGCTTCTAAATCCAAAACGCAGCTATCTAACAGAACGGTTGTCAATGTGTGCACTCAACTTCCAGAGTTAAACCCGTGTGTGGATTCAGCAGTCTGCAAACACTTTCTCTGCAGAGTCCCAAAACAGGCGTTTTCAGCCCATTACCGGCATATGGAAGAAACAGCAGTAGGCACAGGGAAATATCTGCTTCTAAATCCAAAACGCAGCTATCTAACAGAACGGTTGTCAATGTGTGCAATCAACTTCCAGAGTTAAACCCGTGTGTGGATTCAGCAGTCTGCAAACACTTTCTCTGCAGAGTCCCAAAACAGGCGTTTTCAGCCCATTACCGGCATATGGAAGAAAAAGCAGTAAGCACAGGGAAATATCTGCTTCTAAATCCAAAACGCAGCTATCTAACAGAACGGTTGTCAATGTGTGCACTCAACTTCCAAAGTTAAACCCGTGTGAGGATTCAGCAGTCTGCAAACACTTTCTCTGCAGAGTCCCAAAACAGGCGTTTTCAGCACATTACCGGCATATGGAAGAAACAGCAGTAAGCACAGGGAAATATCTGCTTCTAAATCCAAAACGCAGCTATCTAACAGAACGGTTGTCAATGTGTGCACTGAACTTCCAGAGTTAAACCCCTGTGTGGATTCAGCAGTCTGCAAACACTTTCTGTGCAGAGACCGAAAACAGGCGTTTTCAGCCCATTACCGGCATATGGAAGAAACAGCAGTAAGCACAGGGAAATATCTGCTTCAAATCCAAAACGCAGCTATCTAACAGAACGGTTGTCAATGTGTGCAATCAACTTCCAGAGTTAAACCCGTGTGTGGATTCAGCAGTCTGCAAACACTTTCTCTGCAGAGTCCCAAAACAGGCGTTTTCAGCCCATTACCGGCATATGGAAGAAAAAGCAGTAAGCACAGGGAAATATCTGCTTCTAAATCCAAAACGCAGCTATCTAACAGAACGGTTGTCAATGTGTGCACTCAACTTCCAAAGTTAAACCCGTGTGAGGATTCAGCAGTCTGCAAACACTTTCTCTGCAGAGTCCCAAAACAGGCGTTTTCAGCACATTACCGGCATATGGAAGAAACAGCAGTAAGCACAGGGAAATATCTGCTTCTAAATCCAAAACGCAGCTATCTAACAGAACGGTTGTCAATGTGTGCACTGAACTTCCAGAGTTAAACCCCTGTGTGGATTCAGCAGTCTGCAAACACTTTCTGTGCAGAGACCGAAAACAGGCGTTTTCAGCCCATTACCGGCATATGGAAGAAACAGCAGTAAGCACAGGGAAATATCTGCTTCAAATCCAAAACGCAGCTATCTAACAGAACGGTTGTCAATGTGTGCACTCACCTTCCAGAGTTAAACCCGTGTGTGGATTCAGCAGTCTGCAAACACTTTCTCTGCAGAGTCCCAAAACAGGCGTTTTTCAACCCATTACCGGCATATGGAAAAAAAGCAGTAAGCACAGGGAAATATCTGCTTCTAAATCCAAAACGCAGATATCTAACACAACGGTTGTCAATGTGTGCACTCAACTTCCAGAGTTACACCCGTGTGTGGATTCAGCAGTCTGCAAACACTTTCTCTGCAGAGTCCCAAAACAAGCGTTTTCAGCCCATTACCGGCATATGGAAGAAACAGCAGTAAGCACAGGGAAATATCTGCTTCTAAATCCAAAACGCAGCTATCTAACAGAACGGTTGTCAATGTGTGCACTCAACTTCCAGAGGTAAACCCGTGTGTGGATTCAGCAGTCTGCAAACACTTTCTCTGCAGAGTCCTAAAACAGGCGTTTTCAGCCCATTACCGGCATATGGAAGAAACAGCAGTAAGCACAGGGAAATATCTGCTTCTAAATCCAAAACGCAGCTATCTAACAGAACGGTTGTCAATGTGTGCACTCAACTTCCAGAGTTAAACTCGTGTGTGGATTCAGCAGTCTGCAAACACTTTCTCTGCAGAGTCCCAAAGCAGGCGTTTTCAGCCCATTACCGGCATATGGAAAAAACAGCAGTAAGCACAGGGAAATATCTGCTTCTAAATCCAAAACGCAGCTATCTAACAGAACGGTTGTCAATGTGTGCACTCAACTTCCAGAGTTAAACCCGTGTGTGGATTCAGCAGTCTGCAAACACTTTCTGTGCATAGTCCTAAAACAGGCGTTTTCAGCCCATTACCGGCATATGGAAGAAACAGCAGTAAGCACAGGGAAATATCTGCTTCTAAATCCAAAACGCAGCTATCTAACAGAACGGTTGTCAATGTGTGCACTCAACTTCCAGAGTTAAACCCGTGTGTGGATTCAGCAGTCTGCAAACACTTTCTCTGCAGAGTCCTAAAACAGGCGTTTTCAGCCCATTACCGGCATATGGAAGAAACAGCAGTAAGCACAGGGAAATATCTGCTTCTAAATCCAAAACGCAGCTATCTAACAGAACGGTTGTCAATGTGTGCACTCAACTTCCAGAGTTAAACCCGTGTGTGGATTCAGCAGTCTGCAAACACTTTCTCTGCAGAGTCCCAAAACAGGCGTTTTCAGAACTTTACCGGCATATGGAAGAAACAGCAGTAAGCACAGGGAAATATCTGCTTCTAAATCCAAAACGCAGCTATCTATCAGAACGGTTGTCAATGTGTGCACTCAACTTCCAGAGTTAAACCCGTGTGTGGATTCAGCAGTCTGCAGAGACTTTCTCTGCAGAGTCCCAAAACAGGCGTTTTCAGCCCATTACCGGCATATGGAAGAAACAGCAGTAAGCACAGGGAAATATCTGCTTCTAAATCCAAAACGCAGCTATCTAACAGAACGGTTGTCAATGTGTGCACTCAACTTCCAGAGTTAAACCCGTGTGTGGATTCAGCAGTCTGCAAACACTTTCTCTGCAGAGTCCCAAAACAGGCGTTTTCAGCCCATTACCGGCATATGGAAGAAACAGCAGTAAGCACAGGGAAATATCTGCTTCTAAATCCAAAACGCAGCTATCTAACAGAACGGTTGTCAATGTGTGCACTCAACTTCCAGAGTTAAACCCGTGTGTGGATTCAGCAGTCTGCAAACACTTTCTCTGCAGAGTCCCAAACCGGCGTTTTCAGCCCATTACCGGCATATGGAAGAAACAGCAGTAAGCACAGGGAAATATCTGCTTCTAAATCCAAAACGCAGCTATCTAACAGAACGGTTGTCAATGTGTGCACTCAACTTCCAGAGTTAAACCCGTGTGTGGATTCAGCAGTCTGCAAACACTTTCTCTGCAGAGTCCCAAAACAGGCGTTTTCAGCCCATTACCGGCATATGGAAGAAACAGCAGTAGGCACAGGGAAATATCTGCTTCTAAATCCAAAACGCAGCTATCTAACAGAACGGTTGTCAATGTGTGCAATCAACTTCCAGAGTTAAACCCGTGTGTGGATTCAGCAGTCTGCAAACACTTTCTCTGCAGAGTCCCAAAACAGGCGTTTTCAGCCCATTACCGGCATATGGAAGAAAAAGCAGTAAGCACAGGGAAATATCTGCTTCTAAATCCAAAACGCAGCTATCTAACAGAACGGTTGTCAATGTGTGCACTCAACTTCCAAAGTTAAACCCGTGTGAGGATTCAGCAGTCTGCAAACACTTTCTCTGCAGAGTCCCAAAACAGGCGTTTTCAGCCCATTACCGGCATATGGAAGAAACAGCAGTAAGCACAGGGAAATATCTGCTTCTAAATCCAAAACGCAGCTATCTAACAGAACGGTTGTCAATGTGTGCACTGAACTTCCAGAGTTAAACCCCTGTGTGGATTCAGCAGTCTGCAAACACTTTCTGTGCAGAGACCGAAAACAGGCGTTTTCAGCCCATTACCGGCATATGGAAGAAACAGCAGTAAGCACAGGGAAATATCTGCTTCAAATCCAAAACGCAGCTATCTAACAGAACGGTTGTCAATGTGTGCACTCAACTTCCAGAGTTAAACCCGTGTGTGGATTCAGCAGTCTGCAAACACTTTCTCTGCAGAGTCCCAAAGCAGGCGTTTTCAGCCCATTACCGGCATATGGAAAAAACAGCAGTAAGCACAGGGAAATATCTGCTTCTAAATCCAAAACGCAGCTATCTAACCGAACGGTTGTCAATGTGTGCACTCAACTTCCAGAGTTAAACCCGTGTGTGGATTCAGCAGTCTGCAAACACTTTCTGTGCAGAGTCCCAAAACAGGCGTTTTCAGCCCATTACCGGCATATGGAAGAAACAGCAGTAAGCACAGGGAAATATCTGCTTCTAAATCCAAAACGCAGCTATCTAACAGAACGGTTGTCAATGTGTGCACTCAACTTCCAGAGTTAAACCCGTGTGTGGATTCAGCAGTCTGCAAACACTTTCTCTGCAGAGTCCCAAAACAGGCGTTTTCAGCCTATTACCGGCATATGGAAGAAAAAGCAGTAAGCACAGGGAAATATCTGCTTCTAAATCCAAAACGCAGCTATCTAACAGAACGGTTGTCAATGTGTGCACTCAACTTCCAGAGTTAAACCCGTGTGTGGATTCAGCAGTCTGGAAACACTTTCTCTGCAGAGTCCCAAAACAGGCGTTTTCAGCCCATTACCGGCATATGGAAGAAACAGCAGTAAGCACAGGGAAATATCTGCTTCTAAATCCAAAACGCAGCTATCTAACAGAACGGTTGTCAATGTGTGCACTCAACTTCCAGAGTTAAACCCGTGTGTGGATTCAGCAGTCTGCAAACACTTTCTCTGCAGAGTCCCAAAACAGGCGTTTTCAGCCCATTACCGGCATATGGAAGAAACAGCAGTAAGCACAGGGAAATATATGCTTCTAAAACCAAAACTCAGCCATCTAACAGAACGGTTGTCAATGTGTGCACTCAACTTCCAGAGTTAAACCCGTGTGTGGATTCAGCAGTCTGCAAACACTTTCTCTGCAGAGTCCCAAAACAGGCGTTTTCAGCCCATTACCGGCATATGGAAGAAACAGCAGTAAGCACAGGGAAATAACTGCTTCTAAATCCAAAACGCAGCTATATAACAGAACGGTTGTCAATGTGTGCACTGAACTTCCAGAGTTAAACCCGTGTGTGTATTCAGCAGTCTGCAAACACTTTCTCTGCAGAGTCCCAAAACAGGCGTTTTCAGCCCATTACCGGCATATGGAAGAAACAGCAGTAAGCACAGGGAAATATCTGCTTCTAAATCCAAAACGCAGCTATCTAACAGAACGGTTGTCAATGTGTGCACTCAACTTCCAGAGTTAAACCCGTGTGTGGATTCAGCAGTCTGCAAACACTTTCTCTGCAGAGTCCCAAAACAGGCGTTTTCAGCCCATTACCGGCATATGGAAGAAACAGCAGTAGGCACAGGGAAATATCTGCTTCTAAATCCAAAACGCAGCTAACTAACAGAACGGTTGTCAATGTGTGCACTCAACTTCCAGAGTTAAACCCGTGTGTGGATTCAGCAGTCTGAAAACACTTTCTCTGCAGAGTCCCAAAACAGGCGTTTTCAGCCCATTACCGGCATATGGAAGAAACAGCAGTAAGCACAGGGAAATATCTGCTTCTAAATCCAAAATGCAGCTATCTAACAGAACGGTTGTCAATGTGTGCACTCAGCTTCCAGAGTTAAACCCGTGTGTGGATTCAGCAGTCTGCAAACACTTTCTCTGCAGAGTCCCAAAACAGGCATTTTCAGCCCATTACCGACATATGGAAGAAACAGCAGTAAGCACAGGGAAATATCTGCTTCTAAATCCAAAACGCAGCTATCTAACAGAACGGTTGTCAATGTGTGCACTCAACTTCCAGAGTTAAACTCGTGTGTGGATTCAGCAGTCTGCAAACACTTTCTCTGCAGAGTCCCAAAACAGGCGTTTTCATCCCATTACCAGCATATGGAAGAAACAGCATTAAGCACAGGGAAATATCTGCTTCTAAATCCAAAACGCAGCTATCTAACAGAACGGTTGTCAATGTGTGCACTCAACTTCCAGAGTTAAACCCGTGTGTGGATTCAGCAGTCTGCAAACACTTTCTCTGCAGAGTCCCAAAACAGGCGTTTTCAGCCCATTACCGGCATATGGAAGAAAAAGCAGTAAGCACAGGGAAATATCTGCTTCTAAATCCAAAACGCAGCTATCTAACAGAACGGTTGTCAATGTGTGCACTCAACTTCCAAAGTTAAACCCGTGTGTGGATTCAGCAGTCTGCAAACACTTTCTCTGCAGAGTCCCAAAACAGGCGTTTTAAGCCCATTACCGGCATATGGAAGAAACAGCAGTAAGCACAGGGAAATATCTGCTTCTAAATCCAAAACGCAGCTATCTAACACAACGGTTGTCAATGTGTGCACTGAACTTCCAGAGTTAAACCCCTGTGTGGATTCAGCAGTCTGCAAACACTTTCTGTGCAGAGTCCCAAAACAGGCGTTTTCAGCCCATTACCGGCATATGGAAGAAACAGCAGTAAGCACAGGGAAATATCTGCTTCAAATCCAAAACGCAGCTATCTAACAGAACGGTTGTCAATGTGTGCACTCAACTTCCAGAGTTAAACCCGTGTGTGGATTCAGCAGTCTGCAAACACTTTCTCTGCAGAGTCCCAAAGCAGGCGTTTTCAGCCCATTACCGGCATATGGAAAAAACAGAAGTAAGCACAGGGAAATATCTGCTTCTAAATCCAAAACGCAGCTATCTAACCGAACGGTTGTCAATGTGTGCACTCAACTTCCAGAGTTAAACCCGTGTGTGGATTCAGCAGTCTGCAAACACTTTCTGTGCAGAGTCCCAAAACAGGCGTTTTCAGCCCATTACCGGCATATGGAAGAAACAGCAGTAAGCACAGGGAAATATCTGCTTCTAAATCCAAAACGCAGCTATCTAACAGAACGGTTGTCAATGTGTGCACTCAACTTCCAGAGTTAAACCCGTGTGTGGATTCAGCAGTCTGCAAACACTTTCTCTGCAGAGTCCCAAAACAGGCGTTTTCAGCCCATTACCGGCATATGGAAGAAACAGCAGTAAGCACAGGGAAATATCTGCTTCTAAATCCAAAATGCAGCTATCTAACAGAACGGTTGTCAATATGTGCACTCAACTTCCAGAGTTAAACCCGTGTGTGGATTCAGCAGTCTGCAAACACTTTCTCTGCAGAGTCCCAATACAGGCGTTTTCAGCCCATTACCGGCATATGGAAGAAACAGCAGTAAGCACAGGGAAATATCTGCTTCTAAATCCAAAACGCAGCTATCTAACAGAACGGTTGTCAATGTGTGCACTCAACTTCCAGAGTTAAACCCGTGTGTGGATTCAGCAGTCTGGAAACACTTTCTCTGCAGAGTCCCAAAACAGGCGTTTTCAGCCCCTTACCGGCATATGGAAGAAACAGCAGTAAGCACAGGGAAATATCTGCTTCTAAATCCAAAACGCAGCTATCTAACAGAACGGTTGTCAATGTGTGCACTCAACTTCCAGAGTTAAACCCGTGTGTGGATTCAGCAGTCTGCAAACACTTCTCTGCAGAGTCCCAAAACAGGCGTTTTCAGTCCATTACCGGTATATGGAAGAAACAGCAGTAAGCACAGGGAAATATCTGCTTCTAAATCCAAAACGCAGCTATCTAACAGAACGGTTGTCAATGTGTGCACTCAACTTCCAGAGTTAAACCCGTGTGTGGATTCAGCAGTCTGCAAACACTTTCTCTGCAGAGTCCCAAAACAGGCGTTTTCAGCCCATTACCGGCATATGGAAGAAACAGCAGTAAGCACAGGGAAATATCTGCTTCTAAATCCAAAACGCAGCTATCTAACAGAACGGTGGTCAATGTGTGCACTCAACTTCCAGAGTTAAACCCATGTGTGGATTCAGCAGTCTGGAAACACTTTCTCTGCAGAGTCCCAAAACAGGCGTTTTCAGCCCATTACCGGCATATGGAAGAAACAGCAGTAAGCACAGGGAAATAACTGCTTCTAAATCCAAAACTCAGCTATCTAAGAGAACGGTTGTCAATGTGTGCACTCAACTTCCAGAGTTAAACCCGTGTGTGGATTCAGCAGTCTGCAAACACTTTCTCTGCAGAGTCCCAAAACAGGCATTTTCAGCCCATTACCGGCATATGGAAGAAACAGCAGTAAGCACAGGGAAATATCTGCTTCTAAATCCAAAGCGCAGCTATCTAACAGAACGGTTGTCAATGTGTGTACTCAACTTCCAGAGTTAAACCCGTGTGTGGATTTAGCAGTCTGCAAACACTTTCTGTGCAGAGTCCCAAAACAGGCGTTTTCAGCCCATTACCGGCATATGGAAGAAACAGCAGTAATCACAGGGAAATATCTGCTTCTAAATCCAAAACGCAGCTATCTACCAGAACGGTAGTCAATGTGTGCACTCAACTTCCAGAGTTAAACACGTGTGTGGATTCAGAAGTCTGCAAACACTTTCTGTGCATAGTCCTAAAACAGGCGTTTTCAGCCCATTACCGGCATATGGAAGAAACAGCAGTAAGCACAGGGAAATATCTGCTTCTAAATCCAAAACGCAGCTATCTAACAGAACGGTTGTCAATGTGTGCACTCAACTTCCAGAGGTAAACCCGTGTGTGGATTCAGCAGTCTGCAAACACTTTCTCTGCAGAGTCCCAAAAAAGGCGTTTTCAGCGCTTTACCGGCATATGGAAGAAACAGCAGTAAGCACAGGGAAATATCTGCTTCTAAATCCAAAACGCAGCTATCTAACAGAACGGTTGTCAATGTGTGCACTCAACTTCCAGAGTTACACCCGTGTGTGGATTCAGCAGTCTGCAAACACTTTCTCTGCAGAGTCCCAAAACAGGCGTTTTCAGCCCATTACCGGCCTATGGAAGAAACAGCAGTAAGCACAAGGAAATATCTGCGTCTAAATCCAAAACGCAGCTATCTAACAGAACGGTTGTCAATGTGTGCACTCAACTTCCAGAGTTAAACCCGTGTGTGGCTTCAGCAGTCTGGAAACACTTTCTCTGCAGAGTCCCAAAACAGGCGTTTTCAGCCCATTACCGGCATATGGAAGAAACAGCAGTAAGCACAGGGAAATATCTGCTTCTAAATCCAAAACGCAGCTATCTAACAGAACGGTTGTCAATGTGTGCACTCAACTTCCAGAGTTAAACCCGTGTGTGGAATCAGCAGTCTGAAAACACTTTCTCTGCAGTCCCAAAACAGGCGTTTTCAGCCCATAACCGGCATATGGAGGAAACAGCAGTAAGCACAGGGAAATATCTGCTTCTAAATCCAAAATGCAGCTATCTAACAGAACGGTTGTCAATGTGTGCACTCAACTTCCAGAGTTAAACCCGTGTGTGGATTCAGCAGTCTGCAAACACTTTCTCTGCAGAGTCCCAAAACAGGCGTTTTCAGCGCTTTACCGGCATATGGAAGAAACAGCAGTAAGCACAGGGAAATATCTGCTTCTAAATCCAAAACGCAGCTATCTAACAGAACGGTTGTCAATGTGTGCACTCAACTTCCAGAGTTAAACCCGTGTGTGGATTCAGCAGTCTGCAAACACTTTCTCTGCAGAGTCCCAAAACAAGCGTTTTTCAACCCATTACCGGCATATGGAAGAAAAAGCAGTAAGCACAGGGAAATATCTGCTTCTAAATCCAAAACGCAGCTATCTAACAGAACGGTTGTCAATGTGTGCACTCAACTTCCAGAGTTACACCTGTGTGTGGATTCAGCAGTCTGCAAACACTTTCTCTGCAGAGTCCCAAAACAAGCGTTTTCAGCCCATTACCGGCATATGGAAGAAACAGCAGTAAGCACAGGGAAATATCTGCTTCTAAATCCAAAACGCAGCTATCTAACAGAACGGTTGTCAATGTGTGCACTCAACTTCCAGAGTTAAACCCGTGTGTGGATTCAGCAGTCTGGAAACACTTTCTCTGCAGAGTCCCAAAACAGGCGTTTTCAGCGCTTTACCGGCATATGGAAGAAACAGCCGTAAGCACAGGGAAATATCTGCTTCTAAATCCAAAACGCAGCTATCTAACAGAACGGTTGTCAATGTGTGCACTCAACTTCCAGAGTTAAACCCGTGTGTGGATTCAGCAGTCTGGAAACACTTTCTCTGCAGAGTCCCAAAACAGGCGTTTTCAGCCCCTTACCGGCATATGGAAGAAACAGCAGTAAGCACAGGGAAATATCTGCTTCTAAATCCAAAACGCAGCTATCTAACAGAACGGTTGTCAATGTGTGCACTCAACTTCCAGAGTTAAACCCGTGTGTGGATTCAGCAGTCTGCAAACACTTCTCTGCAGAGTCCCAAAACAGGCGTTTTCAGTCCATTACCGGTATATGGAAGAAACAGCAGTAAGCACAGGGAAATATCTGCTTCTAAATCCAAAACGCAGCTATCTAACAGAACGGTTGTCAATGTGTGCACTCAACTTCCAGAGTTAAACCCGTGTGTGGATTCAGCAGTCTGCAAACACTTTCTCTGCAGAGTCCCAAAACAGGCGTTTTCAGCCCATTACCGGCATATGGAAGAAACAGCAGTAAGCACAGGGAAATATCTGCTTCTAAATCCAAAACGCAGCTATCTAACAGAACGGTGGTCAATGTGTGCACTCAACTTCCAGAGTTAAACCCATGTGTGGATTCAGCAGTCTGGAAACACTTTCTCTGCAGAGTCCCAAAACAGGCGTTTTCAGCCCATTACCGGCATATGGAAGAAACAGCAGTAAGCACAGGGAAATAACTGCTTCTAAATCCAAAACTCAGCTATCTAAGAGAACGGTTGTCAATGTGTGCACTCAACTTCCAGAGTTAAACCCGTGTGTGGATTCAGCAGTCTGCAAACACTTTCTCTGCAGAGTCCCAAAACAGGCATTTTCAGCCCATTACCGGCATATGGAAGAAACAGCAGTAAGCACAGGGAAATATCTGCTTCTAAATCCAAAACGCAGCTATCTAACAGAACGGTTGTCAATGTGTGCACTCAACTTCCAGAGTTAAACCCGTGTGTGGATTTAGCAGTCTGCAAACACTTTCTGTGCAGAGTCCCAAAACAGGCGTTTTCAGCCCATTACCGGCATATGGAAGAAACAGCAGTAATCACAGGGAAATATCTGCTTCTAAATCCAAAACGCAGCTATCTACCAGAACGGTAGTCAATGTGTGCACTCAACTTCCAGAGTTAAACCCGTGTGTGGATTCAGAAGTCTGCAAACACTTTCTGTGCATAGTCCTAAAACAGGCGTTTTCAGCCCATTACCGGCATATGGAAGAAACAGCAGTAAGCACAGGGAAATATCTGCTTCTAAATCCAAAACGCAGCTATCTAACAGAACGGTTGTCAATGTGTGCACTCAACTTCCAGAGGTAAACCCGTGTGTGGATTCAGCAGTCTGCAAACACTTTCTCTGCAGAGTCCCAAAAAAGGCGTTTTCAGCGCTTTACCGGCATATGGAAGAAACAGCAGTAAGCACAGGGAAATATCTGCTTCTAAATCCAAAACGCAGCTATCTAACAGAACGGTTGTCAATGTGTGCAGTCAACTTCCAGAGATAAACCCGTGTGTGGATTCAGCAGTCTGCAAACACTTTCTCTGCAGAGTCCCAAAACAGGCGTTTTCAGCCCATTACCGGCCTATGGAAGAAACAGCAGTAAGCACAAGGAAATATCTGCGTCTAAATCCAAAACGCAGCTATCTAACAGAACGGTTGTCAATGTGTGCACTCAACTTCCAGAGTTAAACCCGTGTGTGGCTTCAGCAGTCTGGAAACACTTTCTCTGCAGAGTCCCAAAACAGGCGTTTTCAGCCCATTACCGGCATATGGAAGAAACAGCAGTAAGCACAGGGAAATATCTGCTTCTAAATCCAAAGCGCAGCTATCTAACAGAACGGTTGTCAATGTGTGCACTCAACTTCCAGAGTTAAACCCGTGTGTGGATTCAGCAGTCTGAAAACACTTTCTCTGCAGTCCCAAAACAGGCGTTTTCAGCCCATAACCGGCATATGGAGGAAACAGCAGTAAGCACAGGGAAATATCTGCTTCTAAATCCAAAATGCAGCTATCTAACAGAACGGTTGTCAATGTGTGCACTCAACTTCCAGAGTTAAACCCGTGTGTGGATTCAGCAGTCTGCAAACACTTTCTCTGCAGAGTCCCAAAACAGGCGTTTTCAGCGCTTTACCGGCATATGGAAGAAACAGCAGTAAGCACAGGGAAATATCTGCTTCTAAATCCAAAACGCAGCTATCTAACAGAACGGTTGTCAATGTGTGCACTCAACTTCCAGAGTTAAACCCGTGTGTGGATTCAGCAGTCTGCAAACACTTTCTCTGCAGAGTCCCAAAACAAGCGTTTTTCAACCCATTACCGGCATATGGAAGAAAAAGCAGTAAGCACAGGGAAATATCTGCTTCTAAATCCAAAACGCAGCTATCTAACAGAACGGTTGTCAATGTGTGCACTCAACTTCCAGAGTTACACCTGTGTGTGGATTCAGCAGTCTGCAAACACTTTCTCTGCAGAGTCCCAAAACAAGCGTTTTCAGCCCATTACCGGCATATGGAAGAAACAGCAGTAAGCACAGGGAAATATCTGCTTCTAAATCCAAAACGCAGCTATCTAACAGAACGGTTGTCAATGTGTGCACTCAACTTCCAGAGTTAAACCCGTGTGTGGATTCAGCAGTCTGGAAACACTTTCTCTGCAGAGTCCCAAAACAGGCGTTTTCAGCGCTTTACCGGCATATGGAAGAAACAGCCGTAAGCACAGGGAAATATCTGCTTCTAAATCCAAAACGCAGCTATCTAACAGAACGGTTGTCAATGTGTGCACTCAACTTCCAGAGATAAACCCGTGTGTGGATTCAGCAGTCTGCAAACACTTTCTCTGCAGAGTCCCAAAACAGGCGTTTTCAGCCCATTACCGGCATATGGAAGAAACAGCAGTAAGCACAGGGAAATATCTGCTTCTAAATCCAAAACGCAGCTATCTAACAGAACGGTTGTCAATGTGTGCACTCAACTTCCAGAGTTAAACCCGTGTGTGGATTTAGCAGTCTGCAAACACTTTCTGTGCAGAGTCCCAAAACAGGCGTTTTCAGCCCATTACCGGCATATGGAAGAAACAGCAGTAATCACAGGGAAATATCTGCTTCTAAATCCAAAACGCAGCTATCTACCAGAACGGTAGTCAATGTGTGCACTCAACTTCCAGAGTTAAACCCGTGTGTGGATTCAGAAGTCTGCAAACACTTTCTGTGCATAGTCCTAAAACAGGCGTTTTCAGCCCATTACCGGCATATGGAAGAAACAGCAGTAAGCACAGGGAAATATCTGCTTCTAAATCCAAAACGCAGCTATCTAACAGAACGGTTGTCAATGTGTGCACTCAACTTCCAGAGGTAAACCCGTGTGTGGATTCAGCAGTCTGCAAACACTTTCTCTGCAGAGTCCCAAAACAGGCGTTTTCAGCGCTTTACCGGCATATGGAAGAAACAGCAGTAAGCACAGGGAAATATCTGCTTCTAAATCCAAAACGCAGCTATCTAACAGAACGGTTGTCAATGTGTGCAGTCAACTTCCAGAGATAAACCCGTGTGTGGATTCAGCAGTCTGCAAACAGTTTCTCTGCAGAGTCCCAAAACAGGCGTTTTCAGCCCATTACCGGCCTATGGAAGAAACAGCAGTAAGCACAGGGAAATATCTGCGTCTAAATCCAAAACGCAGCTATCTAACAGAACGGTTGTCAATGTGTGCACTCAACTTCCAGAGTTAAACCCGTGTGTGGCTTCAGCAGTCTGGAAACACTTTCTCTGCAGAGTCCCAAAACAGGCGTTTTCAGCCCATTACCGGCATATGGAAGAAACAGCAGTAAGCACAGGGAAATATCTGCTTCTAAATCCAAAACGCAGCTATCTAACAGAACGGTTGTCAATGTGTGCACTCAACTTCCAGAGTTAAACCCGTGTGTGGATTCAGCAGTCTGAAAACACTTTCTCTGCAGAGTCCCAAAACAGGCGTTTTCAGCCCATTACCGGCATATGGAGGAAACAGCAGTAATCACAGGGAAATATCTGCTTCTAAATCCAAAATGCAGCTATCTAACAGAACGGTTGTCAATGTGCGCACTCAGCTTCCAGAGTTAAACCGGTGTGTGGATTCAGCAGTCTGCAAACACTTTCTCTGCAGAGTCCCAAAACAGGCGTTTTCAGCCCATTACCGAAATATGGAAGAAACAGCAGTAAGCACAGGGAAATATCTGCTTCTAAATCCAAAACGCAGCTATCTAACAGAACGGTTGTCAATGTGTGCACTCAACTTCCAGAGTTAAACCCGTGTGTGGATTCAGCAGTCTGCAAACACTTTCTCTGCAGAGTCCCAAAACAGGCGTTTTCAGCCCATTACCGGCATATGGAAGAAACAGCAGTAAGCACAGGGAAATATCTGCTTCTAAATCCAAAACGCAGCTATCTAACAGAACGGTTGTCAATGTGTGCACTCAACTTCCAGAGTTAAACCCGTGTGTGGATTCAGCAGTCTGCAAACACTTTCTCTGCAGAGTCCCAAAACAGGCGTTTTCAGCGCTTTACCGGCATATGGAAGAAACAGCAGTAAGCACAGGGAAATATCTGCTTCTAAATCCAAAACGCAGCTATCTAACAGAACGGTTGTCAATGTGTGCACTCAACTTCCAGAGTTAAACCCGTGTGTGGATTCAGCAGTCTGCAAACACTTTCTCTGCAGACTCCCAAAACAGGCGTTTTCAGCCCATTACCGGCATATGGAAGAAACAGCAGTAAGCACAGGGAAATATCTGCTTCTAAATCCAAAACGCAGCTATCTAACAGAACGGTTGTCAATGTGTGCACTCAACTTCCAGAGTTAAACCCGTGTGTGGATTCAGCAGTCTGCAAACACTTTCTCTGCAGAGTCCCAAAACAGGCGTTTTCAGCCCATTACCGGCATATGGAAGAAACAGCAGTAAGCACAGAGAAATATCTGCTTCTAAATCCAAAACGCAGCTATATAACAGAACGGTTGTCAATGTGTGCACTCAACTTCCAGAGTTAAACCCGTGTGTGGATTCAGCAGTCTGCAAACACTTTCTCTGCAGAGTCTCAAAACAGGCGTTTTTCAACCCATTACCGGCATATGGAAGAAAAAGCAGTAAGCACAGGGAAATATCTGCTTTTAAATCCAAAACGCAGCTATCTAACAGAACGGTTGTCAATGTGTGCACTCAACTTCCATAGTTACACCCGTGTGTGGATTCCGCAGTCTGCAAACACTTTCTCTGCCGAGTCCCAAAACAGGCGTTTTCAGCCCATTACCGGCATATGGAAGAAACAGCAGTAAGCACAGGGAAATATCTGCCTCTAAATCCAAAACGCAGCAATCTAACAGAACGGTTGTCAATGTGTGCACTCAACTTCCAGAGTTAAACCCGTGTGTGGATTCAGCAGTCTGCAAACACTTTCTGTGCAGAGTCCCAAAACAGGCGTTTTCAGCCCATTACCGGCGTATGGAAGAAACAGCAGTAAGCACAGGGAAATATCTGCTTCTAAATCCAAAACGCAGCTATCTAACAGAACGGTTGTCAATGTGTGCACTCAACTTCCAGAGTTAAACCCGTGTGTGGATTCAGCAGTCTGCAAACACTTTCTGTGCAGAGTCCCAAAACAGGCGTTTTCAGCGCTTTACCGGCATATGGAAGAAACAGCAGTAAACACAGGGAAATATCTGCTTCTAAATCCAAAACGCAGCTATCTAACAGAACGGTTGTCAATGTGTGCACTCAACTTCCACAGTTAAACCCGTGTGTGGATTCAGCAGTCTGCAAACACTTTCTCTGCAGAGTCCCAAAACAAGCGTTTTTCAACCCATTACCGGCATATGGAAGAAAAAGCAGTAAGCACAGGGAAATATCTGCTTCTAAATCCAAAACGCAGCTATCTAACAGAACGGTTGTCAATGTGTGCACTCAACTTCCAGAGTTACACCTGTGTGTGGATTCAGCAGTCTGCAAACACTTTCTCTGCAGAGTCCCAAAACAAGCGTTTTCAGCCCATTACCGGCATATGGAAGAAACAGCAGTAAGCACAGGGAAATATCTGCTTCTAAATCCAAAACGCAGCTATCTAACAGAACGGTTGTCAATGTGTGCACTCAACTTCCAGAGTTAAACCCGTGTGTGGATTCAGCAGTCTGGAAACACTTTCTCTGCAGAGTCCCAAAACAGGCGTTTTCAGCCCATTACCGGCATATGGAAGAAACAGCAGTAAGCACATTGAAATATCTGCTTCTAAATCCAAAACGCAGCTATCTAACAGAACGGTTGTCAATGTGTGCACTCAACTTCCAGAGATAAACCCGTGTGTGGATTCAGCAGTCTGCAAACACTTTCTCTGCAGAGTCCCAAAACAGGCGTTTTCAGCCCATTACCGGCATATGGAAGAAACAGCAGTAAGCACAGGGAAATATCTGCTTCTAAATCCAAAACGCAGCTATCTAACAGAACGGTTGTCAATGTGTGCACTCAACTTCCAGAGTTAAACCCGTGTGTGGATTTAGCAGTCTGCAAACACTTTCTGTGCAGAGTCCCAAAACAGGCGTTTTCAGCCCATTACCGGCATATGGAAGAAACAGCAGTAATCACAGGGAAATATCTGCTTCTAAATCCAAAACGCAGCTATCTACCAGAACGGTAGTCAATGTGTGCACTCAACTTCCAGAGTTAAACCCGTGTGTGGATTCAGAAGTCTGCAAACACTTTCTCTGCAGAGTCCTAAAACAGGCGTTTTCAGCCCATTACCGGCATATGGAAGAAACAGCAGTAAGCACAGGGAAATATCTGCTTCTAAATCCAAAACGCAGTTATCTAACAGAACGGTTGTCAATGTGTGCAGTCAACTTCCAGAGATAAACCCGTGTGTGGATTCAGCAGTCTGCAAACACTTTCTCTGCAGAGTACCAAAACAGGCGTTTTCAGCCCATTACCGGCCTATGGAAGAAACAGCAGTAAGCACAGGGAAATATCTGCGTCTAAATCCAAAACGCAGCTATCTAACAGAACGGTTGTCAATGTGTGCACTCAACTTCCAGAGTTAAACCCGTGTGTGGCTTCAGCAGTCTGGAAACACTTTCTCTGCAGAGTCCCAAAACAGGCGTTTTCAGCCCATTACCGGCATATGGAAGAAACAGCAGTAAGCACAGGGAAATATCTGCTTCTAAATCCAAAACGCAGCTATCTAACAGAACGGTTGTCAATGTGTGCACTCAACTTCCAGAGTTAAACCCGTGTGTGGATTCAGCAGTCTGAAAACACTTTCTCTGCAGAGTCCCAAAGCAGGCGTTTTCAGCCCATTACCGGCATATGGAGGAAACAGCAGTAAGCACAGGGAAATATCTGCTTCTAAATCCAAAATGCAGCTATCTAACAGAACGGTTGTCAATGTGTGCACTCAGCTTCCAGAGTTAAACCCGTGTGTGGATTCAGCAGTCTGCAAACACTTTCTCTGCAGAGTCCCAAAACAGGCGTTTTCAGCCCATTACCGACATATGGAAGAAACAGCAGTAAGCACAGGGAAATATCTGCTTCTAAATCCAAAACGCAGCTATCTAACAGAACGGTTGTCAATGTGTGCACTCAACTTCCAGAGTTAAACCCGTGTGTGGATTCAGCAGTCTGCAAACACTTTCTCTGCAGACTCCCAAAACAGGCGTTTTCAGCCCATTACCGGCATATGGAAGAAACAGCAGTAAGCACAGGGAAATATCTGCTTCTAAATCCAAAACGCAGCTATCTAACGGAACGGTTGTCAATGTGTGCACTCAAATTCCAGAGTTAAACCCGTGTGTGGATTCAGCAGTCTGCAAATACTTTCTGTGCAGAGTCCCAAAACATGCGTTTTCAGCGCTTTACCGGCATATGGAAGAAACAGCAGTAAGCACAGGGAAATATTTGCTTCTAAATCCAAAACGCAGCTATCTAACAGAACGGTTGTCAATGTGTGCACTCAACTTCCAGAGTTAAACCCGTGTGTGGATTCAGCAGTCTGCAAACACTTTCTCTGCAGAGTCCCAAAACAAGCGTTTTACAACCCATTACCGGCATATGGAAGAAAAAGCAGTAAGCACAGGGAAATATCTGCTTCTAAATCCAAAACGCAGCTATCTAACAGAACGGTTGTCAATGTGTGCACTCAACTTCCAGAGTTACACCTGTGTGTGGATTCAGCAGTCTGCAACACTTTCTCTGCAGAGTCCCAAAACAAGCGTTTTCAGCCCATTACCGGCATATGGAAGAAACAGCAGTAAGCACAGTGAAATATCTGCTTCTAAATCCAAAACGCAGCTATCTAACAGAACGGTTGTCAATGTGTGCACTCAACTTCCAGAGTTAAACCCGTGTGTGGATTCAGCAGTCTGGAAACACTTTCTCTGCAGAGTCCCAAAACAGGCGTTTTCAGCCCATTACCGGCATATGGAAGAAACAGCAGTAAGCACATTGAAATATCTGCTTCTAAATCCAAAACGCAGCTATCTAACAGAACGGTTGTCAATGTGTGCACTCAACTTCCAGAGATAAACCCGTGTGTGGATTCAGCAGTCTGCAAACACTTTCTCTGCAGAGTCCCAAAACAGGCGTTTTCAGCCCATTACCGGCATATGGAAGAAACAGCAGTAAGCACAGGGAAATATCTGCTTCTAAATCCAAAACGCAGCTATCTAACAGAACGGTTGTCAATGTGTGCACTCAACTTCCAGAGTTAAACCCGTGTGTGGATTTAGCAGTCTGCAAACACTTTCTGTGCAGAGTCCCAAAACAGGCGTTTTCAGCCCATTACCGGCATATGGAAGAAACAGCAGTAATCACAGGGAAATATCTGCTTCTAAATCCAAAACGCAGCTATCTACCAGAACGGTAGTCAATGTGTGCACTCAACTTCCAGAGTTAAACCCGTGTGTGGATTCAGAAGTCTGCAAACACTTTCTGTGCATAGTCCTAAAACAGGCGTTTTCAGCCCATTACCGGCATATGGAAGAAACAGCAGTAAGCACAGGGAAATATCTGCTTCTAAATCCAAAACGCAGTTATCTAACAGAACGGTTGTCAATGTGTGCAGTCAACTTCCAGAGATAAACCCGTGTGTGGATTCAGCAGTCTGCAAACACTTTCTCTGCAGAGTACCAAAACAGGCGTTTTCAGCCCATTACCGGCCTATGGAAGAAACAGCAGTAAGCACAGGGAAATATCTGCGTCTAAATCCAAAACGCAGCTATCTAACAGAACGGTTGTCAATGTGTGCACTCAACTTCCAGAGTTAAACCCGTGTGTGGCTTCAGCAGTCTGGAAACACTTTCTCTGCAGAGTCCCAAAACAGGCGTTTTCAGCCCATTACCGGCATATGGAAGAAACAGCAGTAAGCACAGGGAAATATCTGCTTCTAAATCCAAAACGCAGCTATCTAACAGAACGGTTGTCAATGTGTGCACTCAACTTCCAGAGTTAAACCCGTGTGTGGATTCAGCAGTCTGAAAACACTTTCTCTGCAGAGTCCCAAAGCAGGCGTTTTCAGCCCATTACCGGCATATGGAGGAAACAGCAGTAAGCACAGGGAAATATCTGCTTCTAAATCCAAAATGCAGCTATCTAACAGAACGGTTGTCAATGTGTGCACTCAGCTTCCAGAGTTAAACCCGTGTGTGGATTCAGCAGTCTGCAAACACTTTCTCTGCAGAGTCCCAAAACAGGCGTTTTCAGCCCATTACCGACATATGGAAGAAACAGCAGTAAGCACAGGGAAATATCTGCTTCTAAATCCAAAACGCAGCTATCTAACAGAACGGTTGTCAATGTGTGCACTCAACTTCCAGAGTTAAACCCGTGTGTGGATTCAGCAGTCTGCAAACACTTTCTCTGCAGACTCCCAAAACAGGCGTTTTCAGCCCATTACCGGCATATGGAAGAAACAGCAGTAAGCACAGGGAAATATCTGCTTCTAAATCCAAAACGCAGCTATCTAACAGAACGGTTGTCAATGTGTGCACTCAAATTCCAGAGTTAAACCCGTGTGTGGATTCAGCAGTCTGCAAATACTTTCTGTGCAGAGTCCCAAAACAGGCGTTTTCAGCGCTTTACCGGCATATGGAAGAAACAGCAGTAAGCACAGGGAAATATCTGCTTCTAAATCCAAAACGCAGCTATCTAACAGAACGGTTGTCAATGTGTGCACTCAACTTCCAGAGTTAAACCCGTGTGTGGATTCAGCAGTCTGCAAACACTTTCTCTGCAGAGTCCCAAAACAAGCGTTTTACAACCCATTACCGGCATATGGAAGAAAAAGCAGTAAGCACAGGGAAATATCTGCTTCTAAATCCAAAACGCAGCTATCTAACAGAACGGTTGTCAATGTGTGCACTCAACTTCCAGAGTTACACCTGTGTGTGGATTCAGCAGTCTGCAACACTTTCTCTGCAGAGTCCCAAAACAAGCGTTTTCAGCCCATTACCGGCATATGGAAGAAACAGCAGTAAGCACAGGGAAATATCTGCTTCTAAATCCAAAACGCAGCTATCTAACAGAACGGTTGTCAATGTGTGCACTCAACTTCCAGAGTTAAACCCGTGTGTGGATTCAGCAGTCTGGAAACACTTTCTCTGCAGAGTCCCAAAACAGGCGTTTTCAGCCCATTACCGGCATATGGAAGAAACAGCAGTAAGCACAGGGAAATATCTGCTTCTAAATCCAAAACGCAGCTATCTAACAGAACGGTTGTCAATGTGTGCACTCAACTTCCAGAGATAAACCCGTGTGTGGATTCAGCAGTCTGCAAACACTTTCTCTGCAGAGTCCCAAAACAGGCGTTTTCAGCCCATTACCGGCATATGGAAGAAACAGCAGTAAGCACAGGGAAATATCTGCTTCTAAATCCAAAACGCAGCTATCTAACAGAACGGTTGTCAATGTGTGCACTCAACTTCCAGAGTTAAACCCGTGTGTGGATTTAGCAGTCTGCAAACACTTTCTGTGCAGAGTCCCAAAACAGGCGTTTTCAGCCCATTACCGGCATATGGAAGAAACAGCAGTAATCACAGGGAAATATCTGCTTCTAAATCCAAAACGCAGCTATCTACCAGAACGGTAGTCAATGTGTGCACTCAACTTCCAGAGTTAAACCCGTGTGTGGATTCAGAAGTCTGCAAACACTTTCTGTGCATAGTCCTAAAACAGGCGTTTTCAGCCCATTACCGGCATATGGAAGAAACAGCAGTAAGCACAGGGAAATATCTGCTTCTAAATCCAAAACGCAGCTATCTAACAGAACGGTTGTCAATGTGTGCACTCAACTTCCAGAGGTAAACCCGTGTGTGGATTCAGCAGTCTGCAAACACTTTCTCTGCAGAGTCCCAAAACAGGCGTTTTCAGCGCTTTACCGGCATATGGAAGAAACAGCAGTAAGCACAGGGAAATATCTGCTTCTAAATCCAAAACGCAGCTATCTAACAGAACGGTTGTCAATGTGTGCACTCAACTTCCAGAGTTAAACCCGTGTGTGGATTCAGCAGTCTGCAAACACTTTCTCTGCAGACTCCCAAAACAGGCGTTTTCAGCCCATTACCGGCATATGGAAGAAACAGCAGTAATCACAGGGAAATATCTGCTTCTAAATCCAAAACGCAGCTATCTACCAGAACGGTAGTCAATGTGTGCACTCAACTTCCAGAGTTAAACCCGTGTGTGGATTCAGCAGTCTGCAAACACTTTCTGTGCATAGTCCTAAAACAGGCGTTTTCAGCCCATTACCGGCATATGGAAGAAACAGCAGTAAGCACAGGGAAATATCTGCTTCTAAATCCAAAACGCAGCTATCTAACAGAACGGTTGTCAATGTGTGCACTCAACTTCCAGAGTTAAACCCGTGTGTGGATTCAGCAGTCTGCAAACACTTTCTCTGCAGAGTCCCAAAACAGGCGTTTTCAGCGCTTTACCGGCATATGGAAGAAACAGCAGTAAGGCACAGGGAAATATCTGCTTCTAAATCCAAAACGCAGCTATCTGACAGAACGGTTGTCAATGTGTGCACTCAACTTCCAGAGTTAAACCCGTGTGTGGATTCAGCAGTCTGCAAACACTTTCTCTACAGACTCCCAAAACAGGCGTTTTCAGCCCATTACCGGCATATGGAAGAAACAGCAGTAAGCACAGGGAAATATCTGCTTATAAATCCAAAACGCAGCTATCTAACAGAACGGTTGTCAATGTGTGCATTCAACTTCCAGAGTTAAACCCGTGTGTGGATTCAGCAGTCTGAAAACACTTTCTCTGCAGAGTCCCAAAAGAGGCGTTTTCAGCCCATTACCGGCATATGGAAGAAACAGCAGTAAGCACAGGGAAATATCTGCTTCTAAATCCAAAATGCAGCTGTCTAACAGAACGGTTGTCAATGTGTGCACTCAGCTTCCAGAGTTAAACCCGTGTGTGGATTCAGCAGTCTGCAAACACTTTCTCTGCAGAGTCCCAAACAGGTGTTTTCAGCCCATTACCGACATATGGAAGAAACAGCAGTAAGCACAGGGAAATATCTGCTTCTAAATCCAAAACTCAGCTATGTAACAGAACGGTTGTCAATGTGTGCACTCAACTTCCAGAGGTAAACCCGTGTGTGGATTCAGCAGTCTGCAAACACTTTCTGTGCAGAGTCCCAAAACTGGCGTTTTCAGCGCATTACCGGCATATGGAAGAAACAGCAGTAAGCACAGGGAAATATCTGCTTCTAAATCCAAAACGCAGCTATCTAACAGAACGGTTGTCAATGTGTGCACTCAACTTCCAGAGTTAAACCCGTGTGTGGATTCAGCAGTCTGCAAACACTTTCTCTGCAGAGTCCCAAAACAGGCGTTTTCAGCCCATCACCGGCATATGGAAGAAACAGCAGTAAGCACAGGGAAATATCTGCTTCTAAATCCAAAACGCAGCTATCTAACAGAACGGTTGTCAATGTGTGCACTCAACTTCCAGAGTTAAACCCGTGTGTGGATTCAGCAGTCTGGAAACACTTTCTCTGCAAAGTCCCAAAACAGGCGTTTTCAGCCCATTACCGGCATATGGAAGAAACAGCAGTAAGCACAGGGAAATATCTGCTTCTAAATCCAAAACGCAGCTATCTAACAGAACGGTTGTCAATGTGTGCACTCAACTTCCAGAGTTAAACCCGTGTGTGGATTCAGCAGTCTGCAAACACTTTCTCTGCAGAGTCCCAAAACAGGCGTTTTCAGCCCATTACCAGCATACGGAAGAAACAGCAGTAAGCACAGGGAAATATCTGCTTCTAAATCCAAAACGCAGCTATCTAACAGAACGGTTGTCAATGTGTGCACTCAACTTCCAGAGTTAAACCCGTGTGTTGATTCAGCAGTCTGCAAACACTTTCTCTGCAGAGTCCCAAAACAGGCGTTTTCAGCCCATTACCGGCATAAGGAAGAAACAGCAGTAAGCACAGGGAAATATCTGCTTCTAAATCCAAAACGCAGCTATCTAACAGAACGTTTGTCAATGTGTGCACTCAACTTCCAGAGTTAAACTCGTGTGTGGATTCAGCAGTCTGCAAACACTGTCTCTGCAGAGTCCCAAAACAGGCGTTTTCATCCCATTACCAGCATATGGAAGAAACAGCATTAAGCACAGGGAAATATCTGCTTCTAAATCCAAAACGCAGCTATCTAACAGAACGGTTGTCAATGTGTGCACTCAACTTCCAGAGTTAAACCCGTGTGTGGATTCAGCAGTCTGCAAACACTTTCTCTGCAGAGTTCCAAAACAGGCGTTTTCAGCCCATTACCTGCATATGGAAGAAAGAGCAGTAAGGACAGGGAAATATCTGCTTCTAAATCCAAAACGCAGCTATCTAACAGAACGGTTGTCAATGTGTGCACTCAACTTCCAGAGTTAAACCCGTGTGTGGATTCAGCAGTCTGCAAACACTTTCTCTGCAGAGTCCCAAAACAGGCGTTTTCAGCCCATTACCGGCATATGGAAGAAACAGCAGTAAGCACAGGGAAATATCTGCTTCTAAATCCAAAACGCAGCTATCTAACAGAACGGTTGTCAATGTGTGCACTCAACTTCCAGAGTTAAACCCGAGTGAGGATTCAGCAGTCTGCAAACACTTTCTCTGCAGAGTCCCAAAACAGGCGTTTTCAGCCCATTACCGGCATATGGAAGAAACAGCAGTAAGCACAGGGAAATATCTGCTTCTAAATCCAAAACGCAGCTATCTAACAGAACGGTTGTCAATGTGTGCACTCAACTTCCAGAGTTAAACCCGTGTGTGGTTTCAGCAGTCTGGAAACACTTTCTCTGCAGAGTCCCAAAACAGGCGTTTTCAGCCCATTACCGGCATATGGAAGAAACAGCAGTAAGCACAGGGATATATCTGCTTCTAAATCCAAAATGCAGCTATCTAACAGAACGGTTGTCAATGTGTGCACTCAACTTCCAGAGTTAAACCCGTGTGTGGATTCAGCAGTCTGCAAACACTTTCTGTGCAGAGTCCCAAAACTGGCGTTTTCAGCCCATTACCGGCAGATGGAAGAAACAGCAGTAAGCACAGGGAAATATCTCCTTCTAAATCCAAAACGCAGCTATCTAACGGAACGACTGTCAATGTGTGCACTCAACTTCCAGAGTTAAACCCGTGTGTGGATTCAGCAGTCTGCAAACACTTTCTCTGCAGAGTCCCAAAACAGGCGTTTTCAGCCCTTTACCGGCATATGGAAGAAACAGCAGTAAGCACAGGGACATATCTGCTTCTAAATCCAAAACGCAGCTATCTAACAGAACGGTTGTCAATGTGTGCACTCAACTTCCAGAGTTAAACCCGTGTGTGGATTCAGCAGTCTGCAAACACTTTCTGTGCAGAGTCCCAAAACAGGCGTTTTCAGCCCATTACCGGCATATGGAAGAAACAGCAGTAAGCACAGGGAAATATCTGCTTCTAAATCCAAAACGCAGCTATCTAACAAAACGGTTGTCAATGTGTGCACTCAACTTCCAGAGTTAAACTCGTGTGTGGATTCAGCAGTCTGCAAACACTTTCTCTGCAGAGTCCCAAAGCAGGCGTTTTCAGCCCGTTACCGGCATATGGAAAAAACAGCAGTAAGCACAGGGAAATATCTGCTTCTAAATCCAAAACGCAGCTATCTAACAGAACGGTTGTCAATGTGTGCACTCAACTTCCAGAGTTAAACCCGTGTGTGGATTCAGCAGTCTGCAAACACTTTCTGTGCAGAGTCCCAAACCTGGCGTTTTCAGCCCAATACCGGCATATGGAAGAAACAGCAGTAAGCACAGGGAAATATCTGCTTCTAAATCCAAAACGCAGCTATCTAACAGAACGGTTGTCAATGTGTGCACTCAACTTCCAGAGTTAAACCCGTGTGTGGATTCAGCAGTCTGCAAACACTTTCTCTGCAGAGTTCCAAAACAGGCGTTTTCAGCCCATTACCGGCATATGGAAGAAACAGCAGTAAGCACAGGGAAATATCTGCTTCTAAATCCAAAATGCAGCTATCTAACAGAACGGTTGTCAATGTGTGCACTCAACTTCCAGAGTTAAACCCGTCTGTGGATTCAGCAGTCTGCAAACACTTTCTCTGCAGAGTCCCAAAACAGGCGTTTTCAGCGCTTTACCGGCATATGGAAGAAACAGCAGCAAGCACAGGGAAATATCTGCTTCTAAATCCAAAACGCAGCTATCTAACAGAACGGTTGTCAATGTGTGCACTCAACTTCCAGAGTTAAACCCGTGTGTGGATTCAGCAGTCTGCAAACACTTTCTCTGCAGAGTCCCAAAACAGGCGTTTTTCAACCCATTACCGGCATATGGAAGAAAAAGCAGTAAGCACAGGGAAATATCTGCTTCTAAATCCAAAACGCAGCTATCTAACAGAACGGTTGTCAATGTGTGCACTCAACTTCCAGAGTTACACCCGTGTGTGGATTCAGCAGTCTGCAAACACTTTCTCTGCAGAGTCCCAAAACAGGCGTTTTCAGCCCATTACCGGCATTTGGAAGAAACAGCAGTAAGCACAGGGAAATATCTGCTTCTAAATCCAAAACGCAGCTATCTAACAGAACGGTTGTCAATGTGTGCACTCAACTTCCAGAGTTAAACCCGTGTGTGGATGCAGCAGTCTGCAAACACTTTCTCTGCAGAGTCCCAAAACAGGCGCTTTCAGCCCATTACCGGCATATGGAAGAAACAGCAGTAAGCACAGGGAAATATCTGCTTCTAAATCCAAAACGCAGCTATCTAACAGAACGGTTGTCAATGTGTGCACTCAACTTCCAGAGTTAAACCCGTGTGTGGATTCAGCAGTCTGCAAACACTTTCTCTGCAGAGTCCCAAAACAGGCGTTTTCAGCCCATTACCGGCATATGGAAGAAACAGCAGTAAGCACAGGGAAATATCTGCTTCTAAATCCAAAACGCAGCTATCTAACAGAACGGTTGTCAATGTGTGCACTCAACTTCCAGAGTTAAACCCGTGTGAGGATTCAGCAGTCTGCAAACACTTACTGTGCAGAGTCCCAAAACAGGCGTTTTCAGCCCATTACCGGCATATGGAAGAAACAGCAGTAAGCACAGGGAAATATCTGCTTCTAAATCCAAAACGCAGCTATCTAACAGAACGGTTGTCAATGTGTGCACTCAACTTCCAGAGTTAAACCCGTGTGTGGATTCAGCAGTCTGGAAACACTTTCTCTGCAGAGTCCCAAAACAGGCGTTTTCAGCCCATTACCGGCAGATGGAAGAAACAGCAGTAAGCACAGGGAAATATCTGCTTCTAAATCCAAATCGCAGCTATCTAACAGAACGGTTGTCAATGTGTGCACTCAACTTCCAGAGTTAAACCCGTGTGTGGATTCAGCAGTCTGCAAACACTTTCTGTGCAGAGTCCCAAAACTGGCATTTTCAGCCCATTACCGGCAGATGGAAGAAACAGCAGTAAGCACAGGGAAATATCTGCTTCTAAATCCAAAACGCAGCTATCTAACAGAACGATTGTCAATGTGTGCACTCAACTTCCAGAGTTAAACCCGTGTGTGGATTCAGCAGTCTGCAAACACTTTCTCTGCAGAGTCCCAAAACAGGCGTTTTCAGCCCATTACCGGCATATGGAAGAAACAGCAGTAAGCACAGGGAAATATCTGCTTCTAAATCCAAAATGCAGCTATCTAACAGAACGGTTGTCAATGTGTGCACTCAGCTTCCAGAGTTAAACCCGTGTGTGGATTCAGCAGTCTGCAAACACTTTCTCTGCAGAGTCCCAAAACAGGCGTTTTCAGCCCATTACCGACATATGGAAGAAACAGCAGTAAGCACAGGGAAATATCTGCTTCTAAATCCAAAACGCAGCTATCTAACAGAACGGTTGTCAATGTGTGCACTCAACTTCCAGAGTTAAACCCGTGTGTGGATTCAGCAGTCTGCAAACACTTTCTCTGCAGACTCCCAAAACAGGCGTTTTCAGCCCATTACCGGCATATGGAAGAAACAGCAGTAAGCACAGGGAAATATCTGCTTCTAAATCCAAAACGCAGCTATCTAACAGAACGGTTGTCAATGTGTGCACTCAAATTCCAGAGTTAAACCCGTGTGTGGATTCAGCAGTCTGCAAATACTTTCTGTGCAGAGTCCCAAAACAGGCGTTTTCAGCGCTTTACCGGCATATGGAAGAAACAGCAGTAAGCACAGGGAAATATCTGCTTCTAAATCCAAAACGCAGCTATCTAACAGAACGGTTGTCAATGTGTGCACTCAACTTCCAGAGTTAAACCCGTGTGTGGATTCAGCAGTCTGCAAACACTTTCTCTGCAGAGTCCCAAAACAAGCGTTTTACAACCCATTACCGGCATATGGAAGAAAAAGCAGTAAGCACAGGGAAATATCTGCTTCTAAATCCAAAACGCAGCTATCTAACAGAACGGTTGTCAATGTGTGCACTCAACTTCCAGAGTTACACCTGTGTGTGGATTCAGCAGTCTGCAACACTTTCTCTGCAGAGTCCCAAAACAAGCGTTTTCAGCCCATTACCGGCATATGGAAGAAACAGCAGTAAGCACAGGGAAATATCTGCTTCTAAATCCAAAACGCAGCTATCTAACAGAACGGTTGTCAATGTGTGCACTCAACTTCCAGAGTTAAACCCGTGTGTGGATTCAGCAGTGTGGAAACACTTTCTCTGCAGAGTCCCAAAACAGGCGTTTTCAGCCCATTACCGGCATATGGAAGAAACAGCAGTAAGCACAGGGAAATATCTGCTTCTAAATCCAAAACGCAGCTATCTAACAGAACGGTTGTCAATGTGTGCACTCAACTTCCAGAGATAAACCCGTGTGTGGATTCAGCAGTCTGCAAACACTTTCTCTGCAGAGTCCCAAAACAGGCGTTTTCAGCCCATTACCGGCATATGGAAGAAACAGCAGTAAGCACAGGGAAATATCTGCTTCTAAATCCAAAACGCAGCTATCTAACAGAACGGTTGTCAATGTGTGCACTCAACTTCCAGAGTTAAACCCGTGTGTGGATTTAGCAGTCTGCAAACACTTTCTGTGCAGAGTCCCAAAACAGGCGTTTTCAGCCCATTACCGGCATATGGAAGAAACAGCAGTAATCACAGGGAAATATCTGCTTCTAAATCCAAAACGCAGCTATCTACCAGAACGGTAGTCAATGTGTGCACTCAACTTCCAGAGTTAAACCCGTGTGTGGATTCAGAAGTCTGCAAACACTTTCTGTGCATAGTCCTAAAACAGGCGTTTTCAGCCCATTACCGGCATATGGAAGAAACAGCAGTAAGCACAGGGAAATATCTGCTTCTAAATCCAAAACGCAGCTATCTAACAGAACGGTTGTCAATGTGTGCACTCAACTTCCAGAGGTAAACCCGTGTGTGGATTCAGCAGTCTGCAAACACTTTCTCTGCAGAGTCCCAAAACAGGCGTTTTCAGCGCTTTACCGGCATATGGAAGAAACAGCAGTAAGCACAGGGAAATATCTGCTTCTAAATCCAAAACGCAGCTATCTAACAGAACGGTTGTCAATGTGTGCACTCAACTTCCAGAGTTAAACCCGTGTGTGGATTCAGCAGTCTGCAAACACTTTCTCTGCAGACTCCCAAAACAGGCGTTTTCAGCCCATTACCGGCATATGGAAGAAACAGCAGTAATCACAGGGAAATATCTGCTTCTAAATCCAAAACGCAGCTATCTACCAGAACGGTAGTCAATGTGTGCACTCAACTTCCAGAGTTAAACCCGTGTGTGGATTCAGCAGTCTGCAAACACTTTCTGTGCATAGTCCTAAAACAGGCGTTTTCAGCCCATTACCGGCATATGGAAGAAACAGCAGTAAGCACAGGGAAATATCTGCTTCTAAATCCAAAACGCAGCTATCTAACAGAACGGTTGTCAATGTGTGCACTCAACTTCCAGAGTTAAACCCGTGTGTGGATTCAGCAGTCTGCAAACACTTTCTCTGCAGAGTCCCAAAACAGGCGTTTTCAGCGCTTTACCGGCATATGGAAGAAACAGCAGTAAGGCACAGGGAAATATCTGCTTCTAAATCCAAAACGCAGCTATCTAACAGAACGGTTGTCAATGTGTGCACTCAACTTCCAGAGTTAAACCCGTGTGTGGATTCAGCAGTCTGCAAACACTTTCTCTACAGACTCCCAAAACAGGCGTTTTCAGCCCATTACCGGCATATGGAAGAAACAGCAGTAAGCACAGGGAAATATCTGCTTATAAATCCAAAACGCAGCTATCTAACAGAACGGTTGTCAATGTGTGCATTCAACTTCCAGAGTTAAACCCGTGTGTGGATTCAGCAGTCTGAAAACACTTTCTCTGCAGAGTCCCAAAAGAGGCGTTTTCAGCCCATTACCGGCATATGGAAGAAACAGCAGTAAGCACAGGGAAATATCTGCTTCTAAATCCAAAATGCAGCTGTCTAACAGAACGGTTGTCAATGTGTGCACTCAGCTTCCAGAGTTAAACCCGTGTGTGGATTCAGCAGTCTGCAAACACTTTCTCTGCAGAGTCCCAAACAGGTGTTTTCAGCCCATTACCGACATATGGAAGAAACAGCAGTAAGCACAGGGAAATATCTGCTTCTAAATCCAAAACTCAGCTATGTAACAGAACGGTTGTCAATGTGTGCACTCAACTTCCAGAGGTAAACCCGTGTGTGGATTCAGCAGTCTGCAAACACTTTCTGTGCAGAGTCCCAAAACTGGCGTTTTCAGCGCATTACCGGCATATGGAAGAAACAGCAGTAAGCACAGGGAAATATCTGCTTCTAAATCCAAAACGCAGCTATCTAACAGAACGGTTGTCAATGTGTGCACTCAACTTCCAGAGTTAAACCCGTGTGTGGATTCAGCAGTCTGCAAACACTTTCTCTGCAGAGTCCCAAAACAGGCGTTTTCAGCCCATCACCGGCATATGGAAGAAACAGCAGTAAGCACAGGGAAATATCTGCTTCTAAATCCAAAACGCAGCTATCTAACAGAACGGTTGTCAATGTGTGCACTCAACTTCCAGAGTTAAACCCGTGTGTGGATTCAGCAGTCTGGAAACACTTTCTCTGCAAAGTCCCAAAACAGGCGTTTTCAGCCCATTACCGGCATATGGAAGAAACAGCAGTAAGCACAGGGAAATATCTCCTTCTAAATCCAAAACGCAGCTATCTAACAGAACGGTTGTCAATGTGTGCACTCAACTTCCAGAGTTAAACCCGTGTGTGGATTCAGCAGTCTGCAAACACTTTCTCTGCAGAGTCCCAAAACAGGCGTTTTCAGCCCATTACCGGCATACGGAAGAAACAGCAGTAAGCACAGGGAAATATCTGCTTCTAAATCCAAAACGCAGCTATCTAACAGAACGGTTGTCAATGTGTGCACTCAACTTCCAGAGTTAAACCCGTGTGTGGATTCAGCAGTCTGCAAACACTTTCTCTGCAGAGTCCCAAAACAGGCGTTTTCAGCCCATTACCGGCATAAGGAAGAAACAGCAGTAAGCACAGGGAAATATCTGCTTCTAAATCCAAAACGCAGCTATCTAACAGAACGTTTGTCAATGTGTGCACTCAACTTCCAGAGTTAAACTCGTGTGTGGATTCAGCAGTCTGCAAACACTTTCTCTGCAGAGTCCCAAAACAGGCGTTTTCATCCCATTACCAGCATATGGAAGAAACAGCATTAAGCACAGGGAAATATCTGCTTCTAAATCCAAAACGCAGCTATCTAACAGAACGGTTGTCAATGTGTGCACTCAACTTCCAGAGTTAAACCCGTGTGTGGATTCAGCAGTCTGCAAACACTTTCTCTGCAGAGTTCCAAAACAGGCGTTTTCAGCCCATTACCTGCATATGGAAGAAAGAGCAGTAAGGACAGGGAAATATCTGCTTCTAAATCCAAAACGCAGCTATCTAACAGAACGGTTGTCAATGTGTGCACTCAACTTCCAGAGTTAAACCCGTGTGTGGATTCAGCAGTCTGCAAACACTTTCTCTGCAGAGTCCCAAAACAGGCGTTTTCAGCCCATTACCGGCATATGGAAGAAACAGCAGTAAGCACAGGGAAATATCTGCTTCTAAATCCAAAACGCAGCTATCTAACAGAACGGTTGTCAATGTGTGCACTCAACTTCCAGAGTTAAACCCGTGTGAGGATTCAGCAGTCTGCAAACACTTTCTCTGCAGAGTCCCAAAACAGGCGTTTTCAGCCCATTACCGGCATATGGAAGAAACAGCAGTAAGCACAGGGAAATATCTGCTTCTAAATCCAAAACGCAGCTATCTAACAGAACGGTTGTCAATGTGTGCACTCAACTTCCAGAGTTAAACCCGTGTGTGGATTCAGCAGTCTGGAAACACTTTCTCTGCAGAGTCCCAAAACAGGGGTTTTCAGCCCATTACCGGCATATGGAAGAAACAGCAGTAAGCACAGGGAAATATCTGCTTCTAAATCCAAAATGCAGCTATCTAACAGAACGGTTGTCAATGTGTGCACTCAACTTCCAGAGTTAAACCCGTGTGTGGATTCAGCAGTCTGCAAACACTTTCTGTGCAGAGTCCCAAAACTGGCGTTTTCAGCCCATTACCGGCAGATGGAAGAAACAGCAGTAAGCACAGGGAAATATCTGCTTCTAAATCCAAAACGCAGCTATCTAACAGAACGATTGTCAATGTGTGCACTCAACTTCCAGAGTTAAACCCGTGTGTGGATTCAGCAGTCTGCAAACACTTTCTCTGCAGAGTCCCAAAACAGGCGTTTTCAGCCCTTTACCGGCATATGGAAGAAACAGCAGTAAGCACAGGGACATATCTGCTTCTAAATCCAAAACGCAGCTATCTAACAGAACGGTTGTCAATGTGTGCACTCAACTTCCAGAGTTAAACCCGTGTGTGGATTCAGCAGTCTGCAAACACTTTCTGTGCAGAGTCCCAAAACTGGCGTTTTCAGCCCATTACCGGCATATGGAAGAAACAGCAGTAAGCACAGGGAAATATCTGCTTCTAAATCCAAAACGCAGCTATCTAACAAAACGGTTGTCAATGTGTGCACTCAACTTCCAGAGTTAAACTCGTGTGTGGATTCAGCAGTCTGCAAACACTTTCTCTGCAGAGTCCCAAAGCAGGCGTTTTCAGCCCGTTACCGGCATATGGAAAAAACAGCAGTAAGCACAGGGAAATATCTGCTTCTAAATCCAAAACGCAGCTATCTAACAGAACGGTTGTCAATGTGTGCACTCAACTTCCAGAGTTAAACCCGTGTGTGGATTCAGCAGTCTGCAAACACTTTCTGTGCAGAGTCCCAAACCTGGCGTTTTCAGCCCAATACCGGCATAAGGAAGAAACAGCAGTAAGCACAGGGAAATATCTGCTTCTAAATCCAAAACGCAGCTATCTAACAGAACGGTTGTCAATGTGTGCACTCAACTTCCAGAGTTAAACCCGTGTGTGGATTCAGTAGTCTGGAAACACTTTCTCTGCAGAGTCCCAAAACAGGCGTTTTCAGCCCATTACCGGCATATGGAAGAAACAGCAGTAAGCACAGGGAAATATCTGCTTCTAAATCCAAAACGCAGCTATCTAACAGAACGGTTGTCAATGTGTGCACTCAACTTCCAGAGTTAAACCCGTCTGTGGATTCAGCAGTCTGCAAACACTTTCTGTGCAGAGTCCCAAAACAGGCGTTTTCAGCGCTTTACCGGCATATGGAAGAAACAGCAGCAAGCACAGGGAAATATCTGCTTCTAAATCCAAAACGCAGCTATCTAACAGAACGGTTGTCAATGTGTGCACTCAACTTCCAGAGTTAAACCCGTGTGTGGATTCAGCAGTCTGCAAACACTTTCTCTGCAGAGTCCCAAAACAGGCGTTTTTCAACCCATTACCGGCATAAGGAAGAAAAAGCAGTAAGCACAGGGAAATATCTGCTTCTAAATCCAAAACGCAGCTATCTAACAGAACGGTTGTCAATGTGTGCACTCAACTTCCAGAGTTACACCCATGTGTGGATTCAGCAGTCTGCAAACACTTTCTCTGCAGAGTCCCAAAACAGGCGTTTTCAGCCCATTACCGGCATTTGGAAGAAACAGCAGTAAGCACAGGGAAATATCTGCTTCTAAATCCAAAACGCAGCTATCTAACAGAACGGTTGTCAATGTGTGCACTCAACTTCCAGAGTTAAACCCGTGTGTGGATGCAGCAGTCTGCAAACACTTTCTCTGCAGAGTCCCAAAACAGGCGCTTTCAGCCCATTACCGGCATATGGAAGAAACAGCAGTAAGCACAGGGAAATATCTGCTTCTAAATCCAAAACGCAGCTATCTAACAGAACGGTTGTCAATGTGTGCACTCAACTTCCAGAGTTAAACCCGTGTGTGGATTCAGCAGTCTGCAAACACTTTCTCTGCAGAGTCCCAAAACAGGCGTTTTCAGCCCATTACCGGCATATGGAAGAAACAGCAGTAAGCACAGGGAAATATCTGCTTCTAAATCCAAAACGCAGCTATCTAACAGAACGGTTGTCAATGTGTGCACTCAACTTCCAGAGTTAAACCCGTGTGAGGATTCAGCAGTCTGCAAACACTTACTGTGCAGAGTCCCAAAACAGGCGTTTTCAGCCCATTACCGGCATATGGAAGAAACAGAAGTAAGCACAGGGAAATATCTGCTTCTAAATCCAAAACGCAGCTATCTAACAGAACGGTTGTCAATGTGTGCACTCAACTTCCAGAGTTAAACCCGTGTGTGGATTCAGCAGTCTGGAAACACTTTCTCTGCAGAGTCCCAAAACAGGCGTTTTCAGCCCATTACCGGCAGATGGAAGAAACAGCAGTAAGCACAGGGAAATATCTGCTTCTAAATCCAAATCGCAGCTATCTAACAGAACGGTTGTCAATGTGTGCACTCAACTTCCAGAGTTAAACCCGTGTGTGGATTCAGCAGTCTGCAAACACTTTCTGTGCAGAGTCCCAAAACTGGCATTTTCAGCCCATTACCGGCAGATGGAAGAAACAGCAGTAAGCACAGGGAAATATCTGCTTCTAAATCCAAAACGCAGCTATCTAACAGAACGATTGTCAATGTGTGCACTCAACTTCCAGAGTTAAACCCGTGTGTGGATTCAGCAGTCTGCAAACACTTTCTCTGCAGAGTCCCAAAACAGGCGTTTTCAGCCCATTACCGGCATATGGAAGAAACAGCAGTAAGCACAGGGAAATATCTGCTTCTAAATCCAAAACGCAGCTATCTAACAGAACGGTTGTCAATGTGTGCACTCAACTTCCAGAGTTAAACCCGTGTGTGGATTCAGCAGTCTGCAAACACTTTCTGTGCAGAGTCCCAAAACAGGCGTTTTCAGCCCATTACCGGCATATGGAAGAAACAGCAGTAAGCACAGGGAAATATCTGCTTCTAAATCCAAAACGCAGCTATCTAACAGAACGGTTGTCAATGTGTGCACTCAACTTCCAGAGTTAAACCCGTGTGTGGATTCAGCAGTCTGCAAACACTTTCTCTGCAGAGTCCCAAAGCAGGCGTTTTCAGCCCGTTACCGGCATATGGAAAAAACAGCAGTAAGCACAGGGAAATATCTGCTTCTAAATCCAAAACGCAGCTATCTAACAGAACGGTTGTCAATGTGTGCACTCAACTTCCAGAGTTAATCCCGTGTGTGGATTCAGCAGTCTGCAAACACTTTCTGTGCAGAGTCCCAAAACTGGCGTTTTCAGCCCATTACCGGCATATGGAAGAAACAGCAGGAAGCACAGGGAAATATCTGCTTCTAAATCCAAAACGCAGCTATCTAACAGAACGGTTTTCAATGTGTGCACTCAACTTCCAGAGTTAAACCCGTGTGTGGATTCAGCAGTCTGGAAACTCTTTCTCTGCAGAGTCCCAAAACAGGCGTTTTCAGCCCATTACCGGCATATGGAAGAAACAGCAGTAAGCACAGGGAAATATCTGCTTCTAAATCCAAAACGCAGCTATCTAACAGAACGGTTGTCAATGTGTGCACTCAACTTCCAGAGTTAAACCCCTCTGTGGATTCAGCAGTCTGCAAACACTTTCTCTGCAGAGTCCCAAAACAGGCGTTTTTCAATCCATTACCGGCATATGGAAGAAAAAGCAGTAAGCACAGGGAAATATCTGCTTCTAAATCCAAAACGCAGCTATCTAACAGAACGGTTGTCAATGTGTGCACTCAACTTCCAGAGTTACACCCGTGTGTGGATTCAGCAGTCTGCAAACACTTTCTCTGCAGAGTCCCAAAACAGGCGTTTTCAGCCCATTACCGGCATATGGAAGAAACAGCAGTAAGCACAGGGAAATATCTGCTTCTAAATCCAAAACGCAGCTATCTAAGAGAACGGTTGTCAATGTGTGCACTCAACTTCCAGAGTTAAACCCGTGTGTGGATGCAGCAGTCTGCAAACACTTTCTCTGCAGAGTCCCAAAACAGGAGTTTTCAGCCCATTACCGGCATATGGAAGAAACAGCAGAAAGCACAGGGAAATATCTGCTTCTAAATCCAAAACGCAGCTATCTAACAGAACGGTTGTCAATGTGTGCACTCAACTTCCAGAGTTAAACCCGTGTGTGGATTCAGCAGTCTGCAAACACTTTCTGTGCAGAGTCCCAAAACTGACGTTTTCAGCCCATTACCGGCATATGGAAGAAACAGCAGTAAGCACAGGGAAATATCTGCTTCTAAATCCAAAACGCAGCTATCTAACAGAACGGTTGTCAATGTGTGCACTCAACTTCCAGAGTTAAACCCGTGTGTGAATTCAGCAGTCTGCAAACACTTTCTCTGCAGAGTCCCAAAACAGGCGTTTTCAGCCCATTACCGGCATATGGAAGAAACAGCAGTAAGCACAGGGAAATATCTGCTTCTAAATCCAAAACGCAGCTATCTAACAGAACGGTTGTCAATGTGTTCACTCAGCTTCCAGAGTTAAACCCGTGTGTGGATTCAGCAGTCTGCAAACACTTTCTCTGCAGAGTCCCAAAACAGGCGTTTTCAGCCCATTACCGGCATATGGAAGAAACAGCAGTAAGCACAGGGAAATATCTGCTTCTAAATCCAAAACGCAGCTATCTAACAGAACGGTTGTCAATGTGTGCACTCAACTTCCAGAGTTAAACCGGTGTGTGGATTCAGCAGTCTGCAAACACTTTCTCTGCAGAGTCCCAAAACAGGCGTTTTCAGCCCATTACCGGCATATGGAAGAAACAGCAGGAAGCACAGGGAAATATCTGAATCTAAATCCAAAACGCAGCTATCTAACAGAACGGTTGTCAATGTGTGCACTCAACTTCCAGAGTTAAACCCGTTTGTGGATTCAGAAGTCTGCAAACACTTTTTGCGCAGAGTCCCAAAACAGGCGTTTTCAGCGCTTTACCGGCATATGGAAGAAACAGCAGTAAGCACAGGGAAATATCTGCTTCTAAATCCAAAACGCAGCTATCTAACAGAACGGTTGTCAATGTGTGCACTCAACTTCCAGAGTTAAACCCGTGTGTGGATTCAGCAGTCTGCAAACACTTTCTCTGCAGAGTCCCAAAACAGGCGTTTTCAGCCCATTACCGGCATATGGAAGAAAAAGCAGTAAGCACTGGGAAATATCTGCTTCTAAATCCAAAACGCAGCTATCTAACAGAACGGTTGTCAATGTGTGCACTCAACTTCCAGAGTTACACCCGTGTGTGGATTCAGCAGTCTGCAAACACTTTCTCTGCAGAGTCCCAAAACAGGCGTTTTCAGCCCATTACCGGCATATGGAAGAAACAGCAGTAAGCACAGGGAAATATCTGCTTCTAAATCCAAAACGCAGCTATCTAACAGAACGGTTGTCAATGTGTGCACTCAACTTCCAGAGTTAAACCCGTGTGTGGATGCAGCAGTCTGCAAACACTTTCTCTGCAGAGTCCCAAAACAGGCGTTTTCAGCCCATTACCGGCATATGGAAAAAACAGCAGTAAGCACAGGGAAATATCTGCTTCTAAATCCAAAACGCAGCTTTCTAACAGAACGGTTGTCAATGTGTGCACTCAACTTCCAGAGTTAAACCCGTGTGTGGATTCAGCAGTCTGCAAACACTTTCTCTGCAGAGTCCCAAAACAGGCGTTTTCAGCCCATTACCGGCATATGGAAGAAAAAGCAGTAAGCACTGGGAAATATCTGCTTCTAAATCCAAAACGCAGCTATCTAACAGAACGGTTGTGAATGTGTGCACTCAACTTCCAGAGTTAAACCCGTTTGTGGATGCAGCAGTCTGCAAACACTTTCTCTGCAGAGTCCCAAAACAGGCGTTTTCAGCCCATTACCGGCATATGGAAGAAACAGCAGTAAGCACAGGGAAATATCTGCTTCTAAATCCAAAACGCAGCTATCTAACAGAACGGTTGTCAATGTGTGCACTCAACTTCCAGAGTTAAACCCGTGTGTGGATTCAGCAGTCTGCAAACACTTTCTGTGCAGACTCCCAAAACAGGCGTTTTCAGCCCATTACCGGCATATGGAAGAAACAGCAGTAAGCACAGGGAAATATCTGCTTCTAAATCCAAAACGCAGCTATCTAACAGAACGGTTGTCAATGTGTGCACTCAACTTCCAGAGTTAAACCCGTGTGTGGATTCAGCAGTCTGCAGAGACTTTCTCTGCAGAGTCCCAAAACAGGCGTTTTCAGCCCATTACCGGCATATGGAAGAAACAGCAGTAAGCACTGGGAAATATCTGCTTCTAAATCCAAAACGCAGCTATCTAACAGAACGGTTGTCAATGTGTGCACTCAACTTCCGGAGTTAAACCCGTGTGTGGATTCAGCAGTCTGCAAACACTTTCTCTGCAGAGTCCCAAAACAGGCGTTTTCAGCCCATTACCGGCATATGGAAAAAACAGCAGTAAGCACAGGGAAATATCTGCTTCTAAATCCAAAACGCAGCTGTCTAACAGAACGGTTGTCAATGTGTGCACTCAACTTCCAGAGTTAAACCCGTGTGTGGATTCAGCAGTCTGCAAACACTTTCTCTGCAGAGTCCCAAAACAGGCGTTTTCAGCCCATTACCGGCATATGGAAGAAACAGCAGTAAGCACAGGGAAATATCTGCTTCTAAATCCAAAACGCAGCTATCTAACAGAACGGTTGTCAATGTGTGCACTCAACTTCCAGAGTTAAACCCGTGTGTGGATTTAGCAGTCTGGAAACACTTTCTCTGCAGAGTCCCAAAACAGGCGTTTTCAGCCCATTACCGGCATATGGAAGAAACAGCTGTAAGCACAGGGAAATATCTGCTTCTAAATCCAAAACGCAGCTATCCACCAGAACGGTAGTCAACGTGTGCACTCAACTTCCAGAGTTAAACCCGTGTGTGGATTCAGCAGTCTGCAAACACTTTCTGTGCAGAGTCCTAAAACAGGCGTTTTCAGCCCATTACCGGCATATGGAAGAAACAGCAGTAAGCACAGGGAAATATCTGCTTCTAAATCCAAAACGCAGCTATCTAACAGAACGGTTGTCATTGTGTGCACTCAACTTCCAGAGGTAAAACCGTGTGTGGATTCAGCAGCCTGCAAACACTTTCTGTGCAGAGTCCCAAAACTGGCGTTTTCAGCCCATTACCGGCATATGGAAGAAACAGCAGTAAGCACAGGGAAATATCTGCTTCTAAATCCAAAACGCAGCTATCTAACAGAACGTTTGTCAATGTGTGCACTCAACTTCCAGAGTTAAACCCGTGTGTGGATTCAGCAGTCTGGAAACACTTTCTCTGCAGAGTCCCAAAACAGGCGTTTTCAGCCCATTACCGGCATATGGAAGAAACAGCAGTAAGCACAGGTAAATATCTGCTTCTAAATCCAAAACGCAGCTATCTAACAGAACGGTTGTCAATGTGTGCACTCAACTTCCAGAGTTAAACCGGTGTGTGGATTCAGCAGTCTGCAAACACTTTCTGTGCAGAGTCCCAAAACAGGCGTTTTCAGCCCATTACCGGCATATGGAAGAAACAGCAGGAAGCACAGGGAAATATCTGCTTCTAAATCCAAAACGCAGCTATCTAACAGAACGGTTGTCAATGTGTGCACTCAACTTCCAGAGTTAAACCCATGTGTGGATTCAGAAGTCTGCAAACACTTTCTGTGCAGAGTCCCAAAACAGGCGTTTTCAGCGCTTTACCGGCATATGGAAGAAACAGCAGTAAGCACAGGGAAATATCTGCTTCTAAATCCAAAACGCAGCTATCCACCAGAACGGTAGTCAACGTGTGCACTCAACTTCCAGAGTTAAACCCGTGTGTGGATTCAGCAGTCTGCAAACACTTTCTGTGCATAGTCCTAAAACAGGCGTTTTCAGCCCATTACCGGCATATGGAAGAAACAGCAGTAAGCACAGGGAAATATCTGCTTCTAAATCCAAAACGCAGCTATCTAACAGAACGGTTGTCAATGTGTGCACTCAACTTCCAGAGTTACACCCGTGTGTGGATTCAGCAGTCTGCAAACACTTTCTCTGCAGAGTCCCAAAACAGGCGTTTTCAGCCCATTACCGGCATATGGAAGAAACAGCAGTAAGCACAGGGAAATATCTGCTTCTAAATCCAAAACGCAGCTATCTAACAGAACGGTTGTCAATGTGTGCACTCAACTTCCAGAGTTAAACCCGTGTGTGGATTCAGCAGTCTGCAAACACTTTCTCTGCAGAGTCCCAAAACAGGCGTTTTCAGCCCATTACCGGCATATGGAAGAAAGAGCAGTAAGCACAGGGAAATATCTGCTTCTAAATCCAAAACGCAGCTATCTAACAGAACGGTTGTCAATGTGTGCACTCAACTTCCAGAGTTAAACCCGTGTGTGGATTCAGCAGTCTGCAAACACTTTCTGTGCAGAGTCCCAAAACTGACGTTTTCAGCCCATTACCGGCATATGGAAGAAACAGCAGTAAGCACAGGGAAATATCTGCTTCTAAATCCAAAACGCAGCTATCTAACAGAACGGTTGTCAATGTGTGCACTCAACTTCCAGAGTTAAACCCGTGTGTGAATTCAGCAGTCTGCAAACACTTTCTCTGCAGAGTCCCAAAACAGGCGTTTTCAGCCCATTACCGGCATATGGAAGAAACAGCAGTAAGCACAGGGAAATATCTGCTTCTAAATCCAAAACGCAGCTATCTAACAGAACGGTTGTCAATGTGTGCACTCAACTTCCAGAGTTAAACCCGTGTGTGGATGCAGCAGTCTGCAAACACTTTCTCTGCAGAGTCCCAAAACAGGCGTTTTCAGCCCATTACCGGCATATGGAAGAAACAGCAGTAAGCACAGGGAAATATCTGCTTCTAAATCCAAAACGCAGCTATCTAACAGAACGGTTGTCAATGTGTGCACTCAACTTCCAGAGTTAAACCCGTGTGTGGATTCAGCAGTCTGCAAACACTTTCTGTGCAGAGTCCCAAAACTGACGTTTTCAGCCCATTACCGGCATATGGAAGAAACAGCAGTAAGCACAGGGAAATATCTACTTCTAAATCCAAAACGCAGCTATCTAACAGAACGGTTGTCAATGTGTGCACTCAACTTCCAGAGTTAAACCCGTGTGTGAATTCAGCAGTCTGCAAACACTTTCTCTGCAGAGTCCCAAAACAGGCGTTTTCAGCCCATTACCGTCATATGGAAGAAACAGCAGTAAGCACAGGGAAATATCTGCTTCTAAATCCAAAACGCAGCTATCTAACAGAACGGTTGTCAATGTGTGCACTCAACTTCCAGAGTTAAACCCGTTTGTGGATTCAGCAGTCTGCAAACACTTTCTGTGCAGAGTCCCAAAACAGGCGTTTTCAGCCCATTACCGGCATATGGAAGAAACAGCAGTAAGCACAGGGAAATATCTGCTTCTAAATCCAAAACGCAGCTATCTAACAGAACGTTTGTCAATGTGTGCACTCAACTTCCAGATTTAAACCCGTGTGTGGATTCAGCAGTCTGGAAACACTTTCTCTGCAGAGTCCCAAAACAGGCGTTTTCAGCCCATTACCGGCATATGGAAGAAACAGCAGTAAGCACAGGTAAATATCTGCTTCTAAATCCAAAACGCAGCTATCTAACAGAACGGTTGTCAATGTGTGCACTCAACTTCCAGAGTTAAACCCGTGTGTGGATTCAGCAGTCTGCAAACACTTTCTCTGCAGAGTCCCAAAACAGGCGTTTTCAGCCCATTACCGGCATATGGAAGAAACAGCAGGAAGCACAGGGAAATATCTGCTTCTAAATCCAAAACGCAGCTATCTAACAGAACGGTTGTCAATGTGTGCACTCAACTTCCAGAGTTAAACCCGTGTGTGGATTCAGCAGTCTGGAAACACTTTCTCTGCAGAGTCCCAAAACAGGCGTTTTCAGCCCATTACCGGCATATGGAAGAAACAGCAGTAAGCACAGGTAAATATCTGTTTCTAAATCCAAAACGCAGCTATCTAACAGAACGGTTGTCAATGTTTGCACTCAACTTCCAGAGTTAAACCCGTGTGTGGATTCAGCAGTCTGCAAACACTTTCTGTGCAGAGTCCCAAAACTGGCGTTTTCAGCCCATTACCGGCATATGGAAGAAACAGCAGGAAGCACAGGGAAATATCTGCTTCTAAATCCAAAACGCAGCTATCTAACAGAACGTTTGTCAATGTGTGCACTCAACTTCCAGAGTTAAACCCGTGTGTGGATTCAGCAGTCTGGAAACACTTTCTCTGCAGAGTCCCAAAACAGGCGTTTTCAGCCCATTACCGGCATATGGAAGAAACAGCAGGAAGCACAGGGAAATATCTGCTTCTAAATCCAAAACGCAGCTATCTAACAGAACGGTTGTAAATGTGTGCACTCAACTTCCAGAGTTAAACCCGTGTGTGGATTCAGCAGTCTGGAAACACTTTCTCTGCAGAGTCCCAAAACAGGCGTTTTCAGCCCATTACCGGCATGTGGAAGAAACAGCAGTAAGCACAGGTAAATATCTGCTTCTAAATCCAAAACGCAGCTATCTAACAGAACGGTTGTCAATGTGTGCACTCAACTTCCAGAGTTAAACCCGTGTGTGGATTCAGCAGTCTGCAAACACTTTCTGTGCAGAGTCCCAAAACTGGCGTTTTCAGCCCATTACCGGCATATGGAAGAAACAGCAGGAAGCACAGGGAAATATCTGCTTCTAAATCCAAAACGCAGCTATCTAACAGAACGGTTGTCAATGTGTGCACTCAACTTCCAGAGTTAAACCCGTGTGTGGATTCAGCAGTCTGCAAACACTTTCTCTGCAGAGTCCCAAAACAGGCGTTTTCAGCCCATTACCGGCATATGGAAGAAACAGCAGTAAGCACAGGGAAATATCTGCTTCTAATTCCAAAACGCAGCTATCTAACAGAACGGTTGTCAATGTGTGCACTCAACTTCCAGAGTTAAACCCGTGTGTGGATTCAGCAGTCTGCGAACACTTTCTCTGCAGAGTCCCAAAACAGGCGTTTTCAGCCCATTACCGGCATATGGAAGAAACAGCAGGAAGCACAGGGAAATATCTGCTTCTAAATCCAAAACGCAGCTATCTAACAGAACGGTTGTCAATGTGTGCACTCAACTTCCAGAGTTAAACCCATGTGTGGATTCAGAAGTCTGCAAACACTTTCTGTGCAGAGTCCCAAAACAGGCGTTTTCAGCGCTTTACCGGCATATGGAAGAAACAGCAGTAAGCACAGGGAAATATCTGCTTCTAAATCCAAAACGCAGCTATCTAACAGAACGGTTGTCAATGTGTGCACTCAACTTCCAGAGGTAAACCCGTGTGTGGATTCAGCAGTCTGCAAACACTTTCTCTGCAGAGTCCCAAAACAGGCGTTTTCAGCCCATTACCGGCATATGGAAGTAAAAGCAGTAAGCACAGGGAAATATCTGCTTCTAAATCCAAAACGCAGGTATCTAACAGAACGGTTGTCAATGTGTTCACTCAACTTCCAGAGTTAAACCCGTGTGTAGATTCAGCAGTCTGCAAACACTTTCTCTGCAGAGTCTCAAAACAGGCGTTTTCAGCCCATTACCGGCATATGGAAGAAACAGCAGTAAGCACAGGGAAATATCTGCTTCTAAATCCAAAACGCAGCTATCTAACAGAACGGTTGTCAATGTGTGCACTCAACTTCCAGAGTTAAACCCGTGTGTGGATGCAGCAGTCTGCAAACACTTTCTCTGCAGAGTCCCAAAACAGGCGTTTTCAGCCCATTACCGGCATATGGAAGAAAAAGCAGTAAGCACAGGGAAATATCTGCTTCTAAATCCAAAACGCAGCTATCTAACAGAACGGTTGTCAATGTGTGCACTCAACTTCCAGAGTTAAACTCGTGTGTGGATTCAGCAGTCTGCAAACACTTTCTGTGCAGAGTCCCAAAACTGACGTTTTCAGCCCATTACCGGCATATGGAAGAAACAGCAGTAAGCACAGGGAAATATTTGCTTCTAAATCCAAAACGCAGATATCTAACACAACGGTTGTCAATGTGTGCACTCAACTTCCAGAGTTAAACCCGTGTGTGAATTCAGCAGTCTGCAAACACTTTCTCAGCAGAGTCCCAAAACAGGCGTTTTCAGCCCATTACCGGCATATGGAAGAAACAGCAGTAAGCACAGGTAAATATCTGCTTCTAAATCCAAAACGCAGCTATCTAACAGAACGGTTGTCAATGTGTGCACTCAACTTCCAGAGTTAAACCCGTGTGTGGATTCAGCAGTCTGCAAACACTTTCTCTGCAGAGTCCCAAAACAGGCGTTTTCAGCCCATTACCGGCATATGGAAGAAACAGCAGGAAGCACAGGGAAATATCTGCTTCTAAATCCAAAACGCAGCTATCTAACAGAACGGTTGTCAATGTGTGCACTCAACTTCCAGAGTTAAACCCGTGTGTGGATTCAGCAGTCTGCAAACACTTTCTCTGCAGAGTCCCAAAACAGGCGTTTTCAGCCCATTACCGGCATATGGAAGAAACAGCAGGAAGCACAGGGAAATATCTGCTTCTAAATCCAAAACGCAGCTATCTAACAGAACGGTTGTCAATGTGTGCACTCAACTTCCAGAGTTAAACCCGTGTGTGGATTCAGCAGTCTGGAAACACTTTCTCTGCAGAGTCCCAAAACAGGCGTTTTCAGCCCATTACCGGCATATGGAAGAAACAGCAGTAAGCACAGGTAAATATCTGTTTCTAAATCCAAAACGCAGCTATCTAACAGAACGGTTGTCAATGTGTGCACTCAACTTCCAGAGTTAAACCCGTGTGTGGATTCAGCAGTCTGCAAACACTTTCTGTGCAGAGTCCCAAAACTGGCGTTTTCAGCCCATTACCGGCATATGGAAGAAACAGCAGGAAGCACAGGGAAATATCTGCTTCTAAATCCAAAACGCAGCCATCTAACAGAACGGTTGTCAATGTGTGCACTCAACTTCCAGAGTTAAACCCGTGTGTGGATGCAGCAGTCTGCAAACACTTTCTCTGCAGAGTCCCAAAACAGGCGTTTTCAGCCCTTTACCGGCATATGGAAGAAAAAGCATTAAGCACAGGGAAATATCTGCTTCTAAATCCAAAACGCAGCTATCTAACAGAACGGTTGTCAATGTGTGCACTCAACTTCCAGAGTTAAACTCGTGTGTGGATTCAGCAGTCTGCAAACACTTTCTGTGCAGAGTCCCAAAACTGACGTTTTCAGCCCATTACCGGCATATGGAAGAAACAGCAGTAAGCACAGGGAAATATTTGCTTCTAAATCCAAAACGCAGATATCTAACACAACGGTTGTCAATGTGTGCACTCAACTTCCAGAGTTAAACCCGTGTGTGAATTCAGCAGTCTGCAAACACTTTCTCAGCAGAGTCCCAAAACAGGCGTTTTCAGCCCATTACCGGCATATGGAAGAAACAGCAGTAAGCACAGGGAAATATCTGCTTCTAAATCCAAAACGCAGCTATCTAACAGAACGGTTGTCAATGTGTGCACTCAACTTCCAGAGTTAAAACCGTGTGTGGATTCAGCAGTCTGCAAACACTTTCTCTGCAGAGTCCCAAAACAGGCGTTTTCAGCCCATTACCGGCATATGGAAGAAAAAGCAGTAAGCACAGGGAAATATCTGCTTCTAAATCCAAAACGCAGCTATCTAACAGAACGGTTGTCAATGTGTGCACTCAACTTCCAGAGTTAAACCCGTGTGTGGATTCAGCAGTCTGCAAACACTTTCTCTGCATAGTCCCAAAACAGGCGTTTTCAGCCCATTACCGGCATATGGAAGAAACAGCAGTAAGCACAGGGAAATATCTGCTTCTAAATCCAAAACGCAGCTATATAACAGAACGGTTGTCAATGTGTGCACTCAACTTGCAGAGTTAAACCCGTGTGTGGATTCAGCAGTCTGCATACACTTTCTCTGCAGAGTCCCAAAACAGGCGTTTTCAGCCCATTACCGGCATATGGAAGAAACAGCAGTAAGCACAGGGAAATATCTGCTTCTAAATCCAAAACGCAGCTATCTAACAGAACGGTTGTCAATGTGTGCACTCAACTTCCAGAGTTAAACCCGTGTGTGGATTCAGCAGTCTGCAAGCACTTTCTCTGCAGAGTCCCAAAACAGGCATTTTCAGCCCATTACCGGCATATGGAAGAAACAGCAGTAAGCACAGGGAAATATCTGCTTCTAAATCCAAAACGCAGCTATCTAACAGAACGGTTGTCAATGTGTGCACTCAACTTCCAGAGTTAAACCCGTGTGTGGATTCAGCAGTCTGCAAACACTTTCTGTGCATAGTCCTAAAACAGGCGTTTTCAACCCATTACTGGCATATGGAAGAAACAGCAGTAAGCACAGGGAAATATCTGCTTCTAAATCCAAAACGCAGCTATCTAACAGAACGGTTGTCAATGTGTGCACTCAACTTCCAGAGGTAAACCCGTGTGTGGATTCAGCAGTCTGCAAACACTTTCTCTGCAGAGTCCCAAAACAGGCGTTTTCAGCCCATTACCGGCATATGGAAGAAAAAGCAGTAAGCACAGGGAAATATCTGCTTCTAAATCCAAAACGCAGCTATCTAACAGAACGGTTGTCAATGTGTGCACTCAGCTTCCAGTGTTAAACCCGTGTGTGCATTCAGCAGTCTGCAAACACTTTCTCTGCAGAGTCCCAAAACAGGCGTTTTCAGCCCATTACCGGCATATGGAAGAAACAGCAGTAAGCACAGGGAAATATCTGCTTCTAAATCCAAAACGCAGCTATCTAACAGAACGGTTGTCAATGTGTGCACTCAACTTCCAGAGTTAAACCCGTGTGTGGCTTCAGCAGTCTGGAAACACTTTCTCTGCAGAGTCCCAAAACAGGCGTTTTCAGCCCATTACCGGCATATGGAAGAAACAGCAGTAAGCACAGGGAAATATCTGCTTCTAAATCCAAAACGCAGCTATCTAACAGAACGGTTGTCAATGTGTGCACTCATCTTCCAGAGTTAAACCCGTGTGTGGATTCAGCAGTCTGCAAACACTTTCTGTGCAGAGTCCCAAAACTGACGTTTTCAGCCCATTACCGGCATATGGAAGAAACAGCAGTAAGCACAGGGAAATATCTACTTCTAAATCCAAAACGCAGCTATCTAACAGAACGGTTGTCAATGTGTGCACTCAACTTCCAGAGTTAAACCCGTGTGTGAATTCAGCAGTCTGCAAACACTTTCTCTGCAGAGTCCCAAAACAGGCGTTTTCAGCCCATTACCGGCATATGGAAGAAACAGCAGTAAGCACAGGGAAATATCTGCTTCTAAATCCAAAACGCAGCTATCTAACAGAACGGTTGTCAATGTGTGCACTCAACTTCCAGAGTTAAACCCGTGTGTGGATTCAGCAGTCTGCAAACACTTTCTCTGCAGAGTCCCAAAACAGGCGTTTTCAGCCCATTACCGGCATATGGAAGAAACAGCAGTAAGCACAGGGAAATATCTGCTTCTAAATCCAAAACGCAGCTATCTAACAGAACGGTTGTCAATGTGTGCGCTCAACTTCCAGAGTTAAACCCGTGTGTGGATTTAGCAGTCTGCAAACACTTTCTCTGCAGAGTCCCAAAACAGGCGTTTTCAGCCCATTACCGGCATATGGAAGAAACAGCAGTAAGCACAGGGAAATATCTGCTTCTAAATCCAAAACGCAGCTATCCACCAGAACGGTAGTCAACGTGTGCACTCAACTTCCAGAGTTAAACCCGTGTGTGGATTCAGCAGTCTGCAAACACTTTCTGTGCATAGTCCTAAAACAGGCGTTTTCAGCCCATTACCGGCATATGGAAGAATCAGCAGTAAGCACAGGGAAATATCTGCTTCTAAATCCAAAACGCAGCTATCTAACAGAACGGTTGTCAATGTGTGCACTCAACTTCCAGAGGTAAACCCGTGGTGTGGATTCAGCAGTCTGCAAACACTTTCTGTGCAGAGTCCCAAAACTGGCGTTTTCAGCCCATTACCGGCATATGGAAGAAACAGCAGTAAGCACAGGGAAATATCTGCTTCTAAATCCAAAACGCAGCTATCTAACAGAACGTTTGTCAATGTGTGCACTCAACTTCCAGAGTTAAACCCGTGTGTGGATTCAGCAGTCTGGAAACACTTTCTCTGCAGAGTCCTAAAACAGGCGTTTTCAGCCCATTACCGGCATATGGAAGGAACAGCAGTAAGCACAGGTAAATATCTGCTTCTAAATCCAAAACGCAGCTATCTAACAGAACGGTTGTCAATGTGTGCACTCAACTTCCAGAGTTAAACCCGTGTGTGGATTCAGCAGTGTGCAAACACTTTCTCTGCAGAGTCCCAAAACAGGCGTTTTCAGCCCATTACCGGCATATGGAAGAAACAGCAGGAAGCACAGGGAAATATCTGCTTCTAAATCCAAAACGCAGCTATCTAACAGAACGGTTGTCAATGTGTGCACTCAACTTCCAGAGTTAAACCCATGTGTGGATTCAGAAGTCTGCAAACACTTTCTGTGCAGAGTCCCAAAACAGGCGTTTTCAGCGCTTTACCGGCATATGGAAGAAACAGCAGTAAGCACAGGGAAATATCTGCTTCTAAATCCAAAACGGAGCTATCTAACAGAACGGTTGTCAATGTGTGCACTCAACTTCCAGAGGTAAACCCGTGTGTGGATTCAGCAGTCTGCAAACACTTTCTCTGCAGAGTCCCAAAACAGGCGTTTTCAGCCCATTACCGGCATATGGAAGAAAAAGCAGTAATCACAGGGAAATATCTGCTTCTAAATCCAAAACGCAGCTATCTAACAGAACGGTTGTCAATGTGTTCACTCAACTTCCAGAGTTAAACCCGTGTGTGGATTCAGCAGTCTGCAAACACTTTCTCTGCACAGTCCCAAAACAGGCGTTTTTCAGCCCATTACCGGCATATGGAAGAAACAGCAGTAAGCACAGGGAAATATCTGCTTCTAAATCCAAAACGCAGCTATCTAACAGAACGGTTGTCAATGTGTGCACTCAACTTCCAGAGTTAAACCCGTGTGTGGATGCAGCAGTCTGCCAACACTTTCTCTGCAGAGTCCCAAAGCAGGCGTTTTCAGCCCAATACCGGCATATGGAAGAAAGAGCAGTAAGCACAGGGAAATATCTGCTTCTAAATCCAAAACGCAGCTATCTAACAGAACGGTTGTCAATGTGTGCACTCAACTTCCAGAGTTAAACCCGTGTGTGGATTCAGCAGTCTGCAAACACTTTCTGTGCAGAGTCCCAAAACTGACGTTTTCAGCCCATTACCGGCATATGGAAGAAACAGCAGTAAGCACAGGGAAATATCTGCTTCTAAATCCAAAACGCAGCTATCTAACAGAACGGTTGTCAATGTGTGCACTCAACTTCCAGAGTTAAACCCGTGTGTGAATTCAGCAGTCTGCAAACACTTTCTCTGCAGAGTCCCAAAACAGGCGTTTTCAGCCCATTACCGGCATATGGAAGAAACAGCAGTAAGCACAGGGAAATATCTGCTTCTAAATCCAAAACGCAGCTATCTAACAGAACGGTTGTCAATGTGTGCACTCAACTTCCAGAGTTAAACCCGTGTGTGGATTCAGCAGTCTGCAAACACTTTCTCTGCAGAGTCCCAAAACAGGCGTTTTCAGCCCATTACCGGCATTTGGAAGAAAAAGCAGTAAGCACAGGGAAATATCTGCTTCTAAATCCAAAACGCAGCTATCTAACAGAACGGTTGTCAATGTGTGCACTCAACTTCCAGAGTTAAACCCGTGTGTGGATTCAGCAGTCTGCAAACACTTTCTCTGCATAGTCCCCAAAACAGGCGTTTTCAGCCCATTACCGGCATATGGAAGAAACAGCAGTAAGCACAGGGAAATATCTGCTTCTAAATCCAAAACGCAGCTATCTAACAGAACGGTTGTCAATGTGTGCACTCAACTTCCAGAGTTAAACCCGTGTGTGGATTCAGCAGTCTGCATACACTTTCTCTGCAGAGTTCCCCATTACCGGCATATGGAAGAAACAGCAGTAAGCACAGGGAAATATCTGCTTCTAAATCCAAAACGCAGCTATCTAACAGAACGGTTGTCAATGTGTGCACTCAACTTCCAGAGTTAAACCCGTGTGTGGATTCAGCAGTCTGCAAACAGTTTCTCTGCAGAGTCCCAAAACAGGCATTTTCAGCCCATTACCGGCATATGGAAGAAACAGCAGTAAGCACAGGGAAATATCTGCTTCTAAATCCAAAACGCAGCTATCTAACAGAACGGTTGTCAATGTGTGCACTCAACTTCCAGAGTTAAACCCGTGTGTGGATTCAGCAGTCTGCAAACACTTTTCTGTGCATAGTCCTAAAACAGGCGTTTTCAACCCATTACCGGCATATGGAAGAAACAGCAGTAAGCACAGGGAAATATCTGCTTCTAAATCCAAAACGCAGCTATCTAACAGAACGGTTGTCAATGTGTGCACTCAACTTCCAGAGGTAAACCCGTGTGTGGATTCAGCAGTCTGCAAACACTTTCTGTGCAGAGTCCCAAAACTGGCGTTTTCAGCCCATTACCGGCATATGGAAGAAACATCAGTAAGCACAGGGAAATATCTGCTTCTAAATCCAAAACGCAGCTATCTAACAGAACGGTTGTCAATGTGTGCACTCAGCTTCCAGTGTTAAACCCGTGTGTGCATTCAGCAGTCTGCAAACACTTTCTCTGCAGAGTCCCAAAACAGGCGTTTTCAGCCCATTACCGGCATATGGAAGAAACAGCAGTAAGCACAGGGAAATATCTGCTTCTAAATCCAAAACGCAGCTATTCTAACAGAACGGTTGTCAATGTGTGCACTCAACTTCCAGAGTTAAACCCGTGTGTGGCTTCAGCAGTCTGGAAACACTTTCTCTGCAGAGTCCCAAAACAGGCGTTTTCAGCCCATTACCGGCATATGGAAGAAACAGCAGTAAGCACAGGGAAATATCTGCTTCTAAATCCAAAACGCAGCTATCTAACAGAACGGTTGTCAATGTGTGCACTCAACTTCCAGAGTTAAACCCGTGTGTGGATTTAGCAGTCTGCAAACACTTTCTGTGCAGAGTCCCAAAACAGGCGTTTTCAGCGCTTTTACCGGCATATGGAAGAAACAGCAGGAAGCACAGGGAAATATCTGCTTCTAAATCCAAAACGCAGCTATCTAACAGAACGGTTGTCAATGTGTGCACTCAACTTCCAGAGTTAAACCCGTGTGTGGATTCAGCAGTCTGCAAACACTTTCTCTGCAGAGTCCCCAAAACAGGCGTTTTTCAACCCATTACCGGCATATGGAAGAAAAAGCAGTAAGCACAGGGAAATATCTGCTTCTAAATCCAAAACACAGCTATCTAACAGAACGGTTGTCAATGTGTGCACTCAACTTCCAGAGTTACACCCGTGTGTGGATGCAGCAGTCTGCAAACACTTTCTCTGCAGAGTCCCAAAACAGGCGTTTTCAGCCCATTACCGGCATATGGAAGAAACAGCAGTAAGCACAGGGAAAATATCTGCTTCTAAATCCAAAACGCAGCTATCTAACAGAACGGTTGTCAATGTGTGCACTCAACTTCCAGAGTTAAACCCGTGTGTGGATGCAGCAGTCTGCAAACACTTTCTCTGCAGAGTCCCAAAACAGGAGTTTTCAGCCCATTACCGGCATATGGAAGAAAACAGCAGTAAGCACAGGGAAATATCTGCTTTTAAATCCAAAACGCAGCTATCTAACAGAACGGTTGTCAATGTGTGCACTCAACTTCCAGAGTTAAACCCGTGTGTGGATTCAGCAGTCTGCAAACACTTTCTGTGCAGAGTCCCAAAACTGACGTTTTCAGCCCATTACCGGCATATGGAAGAAACAGCAGTAAGCACAGGGAAATATCTGCTTCTAAATCCAAAACGCAGCTATCTAACAGAACGGTTGTCAATGTGTGCACTCAACTTCCAGAGTTAAACCCGTGTGTGGATTCAGCAGTCTGCAAACACTTTCTCTGCAGAGTCCCAAAACAGGCGTTTTCAGCCCATTACCGGCATAAGGAAGAAACAGCAGTAAGCACAGGGAAATATCTGCTTCTAAATCCAAAACGCAGCTATCTAACAGAACGGTTGTCAATGTGTGCACTCAGCTTCCAGAGTTAAACCCGTTGTGTGGATTCAGCAGTCTGCAAACACTTTCTCTGCAGAGTCCCAAAACAGGCGTTTTCAGCCCATTACCGGCATATGGAAGAAACAGCAGTAAGCACAGGGAAATATCTGCTTCTAAATCCAAAACGCAGCTATCTAACAGAACGGTTGTCAATGTGTGCACTCAACTTCCAGAGTTAAACCGGTGTGTGGATTCAGCAGTCTGCAAACACTTTCTCTGCAGAGTCCCAAAACAGGCGTTTTCAGCCCATTACCGGCATATGGAAGAAACAGCAGGAAGCACAGGGAAATATCTGAATCTAAATCCAAAACGCAGCTATCTAACAGAACGGTTGTCAATGTGTGCACTCAACTTCCAGAGTTAAACCCGTGGTGTGGATTCAGAAGTCTGCAAACACTTTCTGTGCAGAGTCCCAAAACAGGCGTTTTCAGCGCTTTACCGGCATATGGAAGAAACAGCAGTAAGCACAGGGAAATATCTGCTTCTAAATCCAAAACGCAGCTATCTAACAGAACGGTTGTCAATGTGTGCACTCAACTTCCAGAGTTAAACCCGAGTGTGGATTCAGCAGTCTGCATACACTTTCTCTGCAGAGTTCCAAAAACAGGCGTTTTTCAGCCCATTACCGGCATATGGAAGAAACAGCAGTAAGCACAGGGAAATATCTGCTTCTAAATCCAAAACGCAGCTATCTAACAGAACGGTTGTCAATGTGTGCACTCAACTTCCAGAGTTAAACCCGTGTGTGGATTCAGCAGTCTGCAAACAGTTTCTCTGCAGAGTCCCAAAACAGGCATTTTCAGCCCATTACGGCATATGGAAGAAACAGCAGTAAGCACAGGGAAATATCTGCTTCTAAATCCAAAACGCAGCTATCTAACAGAACGGTTGTCAATGTGTGCACTCAACTTCCAGAGTTAAACCCGTGTGTGGATTCAGCAGTCTGCAAACACTTTCTGTGCATAGTCCTAAAACAGGCGTTTTCAACCCATTACCGGCATATGGAAGAAACAGCAGTAAGCACAGGGAAATATCTGCTTCTAAATCCAAAACGCAGCTATCTAACAGAACGGTTGTCAATGTGTGCACTCAACTTCCAGAGGTAAACCCGTGTGTGGATTCAGCAGTCTGCAAACACTTTCTGTGCAGAGTCCCAAAACTGGCGTTTTCAGCCCATTACCGGCATATGGAAGAAACATCAGTAAGCACAGGGAAATATCTGCTTCTAAATCCAAAACGCAGCTATCTAACAGAACGGTTGTCAATGTGTGCACTCAGCTTCCAGTGTTTAAACCCGTGTGTGCATTCAGCAGTCTGCAAACACTTTCTCTGCAGAGTCCCCAAAACAGGCGTTTTCAGCCCATTACCGGCATATGGAAGAAACAGCAGTAAGCACAGGGAAATATCTGCTTCTAAATCCAAAACGCAGCTATCTAACAGAACGGTTGTCAATGTGTGCACTCAACTTCCAGAGTTAAACCCGTGTGTGGCTTCAGCAGTCTGGAAACACTTTCTCTGCAGAGTCCCAAAACAGGCGTTTTCAGCCCATTACCGGCATATGGAAGAAACAGCAGTAAGCACAGGGAAATATCTGCTTCTAAATCCAAAACGCAGCTATCTAACAGAACGGTTGTCAATGTGTGCACTCAACTTCCAGAGTTAAACCCGTGTGTGGATTTAGCAGTCTGGCAAACACTTTCTGTGCAGAGTCCCAAAACAGGCGTTTTCAGCGCTTTACCGGCATATGGAAGAAACAGCAGGAAGCACAGGGAAATATCTGCTTCTAAATCCAAAACGCAGCTATCTAACAGAACGGTTGTCAATGTGTGCACTCAACTTCCAGAGTTAAACCCGTGTGTGGATTCAGCAGTCTGCAAACACTTTCTCTGCAGAGTCCCCAAAACAGGCGTTTTTCAACCCATTACCGGCATATGGAAGAAAAAGCAGTAAGCACAGGGAAATATCTGCTTCTAAATCCAAAACACAGCTATCTAACAGAACGGTTGTCAATGTGTGCACTCAACTTCCAGAGTTACACCCGTGTGTGGATGCAGCAGTCTGCAAACACTTTCTCTGCAGAGTCCCAAAACAGGCGTTTTCAGCCCATTACCGGCATATGGAAGAAAACAGCAGTAAGCACAGGGGAAATATCTGCTTCTAAATCCAAAACGCAGCTATCTAACAGAACGGTTGTCAATGTGTGCACTCAACTTCCAGAGTTAAACCCGGTGTGTGGATGCAGCAGTCTGCAAACACTTTCTCTGCAGAGTCCCCAAAACAGGAGTTTTCAGCCCATTACCGGCATATGGAAGAAACAGCAGTAAGCACAGGGAAATATCTGCTTTTAAATCCAAAACGCAGCTATCTAACAGAACGGTTGTCAATGTGTGCACTCAACTTCCAGAGTTAAACCCGTGTGTGGATTCAGCAGTCTGCAAACACTTTCTGTGCAGAGTCCCAAAACTGACGTTTTCAGCCCATTACCGGCATATGGAAGAAACAGCAGTAAGCACAGGGAAATATCTGCTTCTAAATCCAAAACGCAGCTATCTAACAGAACGGTTGTCAATGTGTGCACTCAACTTCCAGAGTTAAACCCGTGTGTGGATTCAGCAGTCTGCAAACACTTTCTCTGCAGAGTCCCAAAACAGGCGTTTTCAGCCCATTACCGGCATAAGGAAGAAACAGCAGTAAGCACAGGGAAATATCTGCTTCTAAATCCAAAACGCAGCTATCTAACAGAACGGTTGTCAATGTGTGCACTCAGCTTCCAGAGTTAAACCCGTGTGTGGATTCAGCAGTCTGCAAACACTTTCTCTGCAGAGTCCCAAAACAGGCGTTTTCAGCCCATTACCGGCATATGGAAGAAACAGCAGTAAGCACAGGGAAATATCTGCTTCTAAATCCAAAACGCAGCTATCTAACAGAACGGTTGTCAATGTGTGCACTCAACTTCCAGAGTTAAACCCGTGTGTGGATGCAGCAGTCTGCAAACACTTTCTCTGCAGAGTCCCAAAACAGGCGTTTTCAGCCCATTACCGGCATATGGAAGAAACAGCAGGAAGCACAGGGAAATATCTGAATCTAAATCCAAAACGCAGCTATCTAACAGAACGGTTGTCAATGTGTGCACTCAACTTCCAGAGTTAAACCCGTGTGTGGATTCAGAAGTCTGCAAACACTTTCTGTGCAGAGTCCCAAAACAGGCGTTTTCAGCGCTTTACCGGCATATGGAAGAAACAGCAGTAAGCACAGGGAAATATCTGCTTCTAAATCCAAACGCAGCTATCTAACAGAACGGTTGTCAATGTGTGCACTCAACTTCCAGAGTTAAACCCGTGTGTGGATTCAGCAGTCTGCAAACACTTTCTCTGCAGAGTCCCAAAACAGGCGTTTTCAGCCCATTACCGGGATATGGAAGAAAAAGCAGTAAGCACTGGGAAATATCTGCTTCTAAATCCAAAACGCAGCTATCTAACAGAACGGTTGTCAATGTGTGCACTCAACTTCCAGAGTTACACCCGTGTGTGGATTCAGCAGTCTGCAAACACTTTCTCTGCAGAGTCCCAAAACAGGCGTTTTCAGCCCATTACCGGCATATGGAAGAAACAGCAGTAAGCACAGGGAAATATCTGCTTCTAAATCCAAAACGCAGCTATCTAACAGAACGGTTGTCAATGTGTGCACTCAACTTCCAGAGTTAAACCCGTGTGTGGATGCAGCAGTCTGCAAACACTTTCTCTGCAGAGTCCCAAAACAGGCGTTTTCAGCCCATTACCGGCATATGGAAAAAAACAGCAGTAAGCACAGGGAAATATCTGCTTCTAAATCCAAAACGCAGCTTTCTAACAGAACGGTTGTCAATGTGTGCACTCAACTTCCAGAGTTAAACCCGTGTGTGGATTCAGCAGTCTGCAAACACTTTCTCTGCAGAGTCCCAAAACAGGCGTTTTCAGCCCATTACCGGCATATGGAAGAAAAAGCAGTAAGCACTGGGAAATATCTGCTTCTAAATCCAAAACGCAGCTATCTAACAGAACGGTTGTCAATGTGTGCACTCAACTTCCAGAGTTAAACCCGTGTGTGGATGCAGCAGTCTGCAAACACTTTCTCTGCAGAGTCCCAAAACAGGCGTTTTCAGCCCATTACCGGCATATGGAAGAAACAGCAGTAAGCACAGGGAAATATCTGCTTCTAAATCCAAAACGCAGCTATCTAACAGAACGGTTGTCAATGTGTGCACTCAACTTCCAGAGTTAAACCCGTGTGTGGATTCAGCAGTCTGCAAACACTTTCTGTGCAGACTCCCAAAACAGGCGTTTTCAGCCCATTACCGGCATATGGAAGAAACAGCAGTAAGCACAGGGAAATATCTGCTTCTAAATCCAAAACGCAGCTATCTAACAGAACGGTTGTCAATGTGTGCACTCAACTTCCAGAGTTAAACCCGTGTGTGGATTCAGCAGTCTGCAAACACTTTCTCTGCAGAGTCCCAAAACAGGCGTTTTCAGCCCATTACCGGCATATGGAAGAAACAGCAGTAAGCACTGGGAAATATCTGCTTCTAAATCCAAAACGCAGCTATCTAACAGAACGGTTGTCAATGTGTGCACTCAACTTCCAGAGTTAAACCCGTGTGTGGATTCAGCAGTCTGCAAACACTTTCTCTGCAGAGTCCCAAAACAGGCGTTTTCAGCCCATTACCGGCATATGGAAAAAACAGCAGTAAGCACAGGGAAATATCTCCTTCTAAATCCAAAACGCAGCTGTCTAACAGAACGGTTGTCAATGTGTGCACTCAACTTCCAGAGTTAAACCCGTGTGTGGATTCAGCAGTCTGCAAACACTTTCTCTGCAGAGTCCCAAAACAGGCGTTTTCAGCCCATTACCGGCATATGGAAGAAACAGCAGTAAGCACAGGGAAATATCTGCTTCTAAATCCAAAACGCAGCTATCTAACAGAACGGTTGTCAATGTGTGCACTCAACTTCCAGAGTTAAACCCGTGTGTGGATTCAGCAGTCTGGAAACACTTTCTCTGCAGAGTCCCAAAACAGGCGTTTTCAGCCCATTACCGGCATATGGAAGAAACAGCAGGAAGCACAGGGAAATATCTGCTTCTAAATCCAAAACGCAGCTATCTAACAGAACGGTTGTCAATGTGTGCACTCAACTTCCAGAGTTAAACCCGTGTGTGGATTCAGCAGTCTGGAAACACTTTCTCTGCAGAGTCCCAAAACAGGCGTTTTCAGCCCATTACCGGCATATGGAAGAAACAGCAGTAAGCACAGGTAAATATCTGCTTCTAAATCCAAAACGCAGCTATCTAACAGAACGGTTGTCAATGTGTGCACTCAACTTCCAGAGTTAAACCCGTGTGTGGATTCAGCAGTCTGCAAACACTTTCTGTGCAGAGTCCCAAAACTGGCGTTTTCAGCCCATTACCGGCATATGGAAGAAACAGCAGTAAGCACAGGGAAATATCTGCTTCTAATTCCAAAACGCAGCTATCTAACAGAACGGTTGTCAATGTGTGCACTCAACTTCCAGAGTTAAACCCGTGTGTGGATTCAGCAGTCTGCGAACACTTTCTCTGCAGAGTCCCAAAACAGGCGTTTTCAGCCCATTACCGGCATATGGAAGAAACAGCAGGAAGCACAGGGAAATATCTGCTTCTAAATCCAAAACGCAGCTATCTAACAGAACGGTTGTCAATGTGTGCACTCAACTTCCAGAGTTAAACCCATGTGTGGATTCAGAAGTCTGCAAACACTTTCTGTGCAGAGTCCCAAAACAGGCGTTTTCAGCGCTTTACCGGCATATGGAAGAAACAGCAGTAAGCACAGGGAAATATCTGCTTCTAAATCCAAAACGCAGCTATCTAACAGAACGGTTGTCAATGTGTGCACTCAACTTCCAGAGGTAAACCCGTGTGTGGATTCAGCAGTCTGCAAACACTTTCTCTGCAGAGTCCCAAAACAGGCGTTTTCAGCCCATTACCGGCATATGGAAGAAAAAGCAGTAAGCACAGGGAAATATCTGCTTCTAAATCCAAAACGCAGGTATCTAACAGAACGGTTGTCAATGTGTTCACTCAACTTCCAGAGTTAAACCCGTGTGTGGATTCAGCAGTCTGCAAACACTTTCTCTGCAGAGTCCCAAAACAGGCGTTTTCAGCCCATTACCGGCATATGGAAGAAACAGCAGTAAGCACAGGGAAATATCTGCTTCTAAATCCAAAACGCAGCTATCTAACAGAACGGTTGTCAATGTGTGCACTCAACTTCCAGAGTTAAACCCGTGTGTGGATGCAGCAGTCTGCAAACACTTTCTCTGCAGAGTCCCAAAACAGGCGTTTTCAGCCCATTACCGGCATATGGAAGAAAAAGCAGTAAGCACAGGGAAATATCTGCTTCTAAATCCAAAACGCAGCTATCTAACAGAACGGTTGTCAATGTGTGCACTCAACTTCCAGAGTTAAACCCGTGTGTGGATTCAGCAGTCTGCAAACACTTTCTGTGCAGAGTCCCAAAACTGACGTTTTCAGCCCATTACCGGCATATGGAAGAAACAGCAGTAAGCACAGGGAAATATTTGCTTCTAAATCCAAAACGCAGATATCTAACACAACGGTTGTCAATGTGTGCACTCAACTTCCAGAGTTAAACCCGTGTGTGAATTCAGCAGTCTGCAAACACTTTCTCTGCAGAGTCCCAAAACAGGCGTTTTCAGCCCATTACCAGCATATGGAAGAAACAGCAGTAAGCACAGGGAAATATCTGCTTCTAAATCCAAAACGCAGCTTTCTAACAGAACGGTTGTCAATGTGTGCACTCAACTTCCAGAGTTAAACCCGTGTGTGGATTCAGCAGTCTGCAAACACTTTCTCTGCAGAGTCCCAAAACAGGCGTTTTCAGCCCATTACCGGCATATGGAAGAAAAAGCAGTAAGCACAGGGAAATATCTGCTTCTAAATCCAAAACGCAGCTATCTAACAGAACGGTTGTCAATGTGTGCACTCAACTTCCAGAGTTAAACCCGTGTGTGGATTCAGCAGTCTGGAAACACTTTCTCTGCAGAGTCCCAAAACAGGCGTTTTCAGCCCATTACCGGCATATGGAAGAAATAGCAGTAAGCACAGGTAAATATCTGCTTCTAAATCCAAAACGCAGCTATCTAACAGAACGGTTGTCAATGTGTGCACTCAACTTCCAGAGTTAAAACCGTGTGTGGATTGAGCAGTCTGCAAACACTTTCTCTGCAGAGTCCCAAAACAGGCGTTTTCAGCCCATTACCGGCATATGGAAGAAACAGCAGGAAGCACAGGGAAATATCTGCTTCTAAATCCAAAACGCAGCTATCTAACATAACGGTTGTCAATGTGTGCACTCAACTTCCAGAGTTAAACCCATGTGTGGATTCAGAAGTCTGCAAACACTTTCTGTGCAGAGTCCCAAAACAGGCGTTTTCAGCGCTTTACCGGCATATGGAAGAAACAGCAGTAAGCACAGGGAAATATCTGCTTCTAAATCCAAAACGCAGCTATCTAACAGAACGGTTGTCAATGTGTGCACTCAACTTCCAGAGGTAAACCCGTGTGTGGATTCAGCAGTCTGCAAACACTTTCTCTGCAGAGTCCCAAAACAGGCGTTTTCAGCCCATTACCGGCATATGGAAGAAAAAGCAGTAAGCACAGGGAAATATCTGCTTCTAAATCCAAAACGCAGGTATCTAACAGAACGGTTGTCAATGTGTTCACTCAACTTCCAGAGTTAAACCCGTGTGTGGATTCAGCAGTCTGCAAACACTTTCTCTGCAGAGTCCCAAAACAGGCGTTTTCAGCCCATTACCGGCATATGGAAGAAACAGCAGTAAGCACAGGGAAATATCTGCTTCTAAATCCAAAACGCAGCTATCTAACAGAACGGTTGTCAATGTGTGCACTCAACTTCCAGAGTTAAACCCGTGTGTGGATGCAGCTGTCTGCAAACACTTTCTCTGCAGAGTCCCAAAACAGGCGTTTTCAGCCCATTACCGGCATATGGAAGAAAAAGCAGTAAGCACAGGGAAATATCTGCTTCTAAATCCAAAACGCAGCTATCTAACAGAACGGTTGTCAATGTGTGCACTCAACTTCCAGAGTTAAACCCGTGTGTGGATTCAGCAGTCTGCAAACACTTTCTGTGCAGAGTCCCAAAACTGACGTTTTCAGCCCATTACCGGCATATGGAAGAAACAGCAGTAAGCACAGGGAAATATTTGCTTCTAAATCCAAAACGCAGATATCTAACACAACGGTTGTCAATGTGTGCACTCAACTTCCAGAGTTAAACCCGTGTGTGAATTCAGCAGTCTGCAAACACTTTCTCTGCAGAGTCCCAAAACAGGCGTTTTCAGCCCATTACCGGCATATGGAAGAAACAGCAGTAAGCACAGGGAAATATCTGCTTCTAAATCCAAAACGCAGCTATCTAACAGAACGGTTGTCAATGTGTGCACTCAACTTCCAGAGTTAAACCCGTGTGTGGATTCAGCAGTCTGCAAACACTTTCTCTGCAGAGTCCCAAAACAGGCGTTTTCAGCCCATTACCGGCATATGGAAGAAAAAGCAGTAAGCACAGGGAAATATCTGCTTCTAAATCCAAAACGCAGCTATCTAACAGAACGGTTGTCAATGTGTGCACTCAACTTCCAGAGTTAAAACCGTGTGTGGATTGAGCAGTCTGCAAACATTTTCTCTGCAGAGTCCCAAAAGAGGCGTTTTCAGCCCATTACCGGCATATGGAAGAAACAGCAGGAAGCACAGGGAAATATCTGCTTCTAAATCCAAAACGCAGCTATCTAACATAACGGTTGTCAATGTGTGCACTCAACTTCCAGAGTTAAACCCATGTGTGGATTCAGAAGTCTGCAAACACTTTCTGTGCAGAGTCCCAAATCAGGCGTTTTCAGCGCTTTACCGGCATATGGAAGAAAAAGCAGTAAGCACAGGGAAATATCTGCTTCTAAATCCAAAACGCAGCTATCTAACAGAACGGTTGTCAATGTGTTCACTCAACTTCCAGAGTTAAACCCGTGTGTGGATTCAGCAGTCTGCAAACACTTTCTCTGCAGAGTCCCAAAACAGGCGTTTTCAGCCCATTACCGGCATATGGAAGAAATAGCAGTAAGCACAGGTAAATATCTGCTTCTAAATCCAAAACGCAGCTATCTAACAGAACGGTTGTCAATGTGTGCACTCAACTTCCAGAGTTAAAACCGTGTGTGGATTGAGCAGTCTGCAAACACTTTCTCTGCAGAGTCCCAAAACAGGCGTTTTCAGCCCATTACCGGCATATGGAAGAAACAGCAGGAAGCACAGGGAAATATCTGCTTCTAAATCCAAAACGCAGCTATCTAACATAACGGTTGTCAATGTGTGCACTCAACTTCCAGAGTTAAACCCATGTGTGGATTCAGAAGTCTGCAAACACTTTCTGTGCAGAGTCCCAAAACAGGCGTTTTCAGCGCTTTACCGGCATATGGAAGAAACAGCAGTAAGCACAGGGAAATATCTGCTTCTAAATCCAAAACGCAGCTATCTAACAGAACGGTTGTCAATGTGTGCACTCAACTTCCAGAGGTAAACCCGTGTGTGGATTCAGCAGTCTGCAAACACTTTCTCTGCAGAGTCCCAAAACAGGCGTTTTCAGCCCATTACCGGCATATGGAAGAAAAAGCAGTAAGCACAGGGAAATATCTGCTTCTAAATCCAAAACGCAGGTATCTAACAGAACGGTTGTCAATGTGTTCACTCAACTTCCAGAGTTAAACCCGTGTGTGGATTCAGCAGTCTGCAAACACTTTCTCTGCAGAGTCCCAAAACAGGCGTTTTCAGCCCATTACCGGCATATGGAAGAAACAGCAGTAAGCACAGGGAAATATCTGCTTCTAAATCCAAAACGCAGCTATCTAACAGAACGGTTGTCAATGTGTGCACTCAACTTCCAGAGTTAAACCCGTGTGTGGATGCAGCTGTCTGCAAACACTTTCTCTGCAGAGTCCCAAAACAGGCGTTTTCAGCCCATTACCGGCATATGGAAGAAAAAGCAGTAAGCACAGGGAAATATCTGCTTCTAAATCCAAAACGCAGCTATCTAACAGAACGGTTGTCAATGTGTGCACTCAACTTCCAGAGTTAAACCCGTGTGTGGATTCAGCAGTCTGCAAACACTTTCTGTGCAGAGTCCCAAAACTGACGTTTTCAGCCCATTACCGGCATATGGAAGAAACAGCAGTAAGCACAGGGAAATATTTGCTTCTAAATCCAAAACGCAGATATCTAACACAACGGTTGTCAATGTGTGCACTCAACTTCCAGAGTTAAACCCGTGTGTGAATTCAGCAGTCTGCAAACACTTTCTCTGCAGAGTCCCAAAACAGGCGTTTTCAGCCCATTACCGGCATATGGAAGAAACAGCAGTAAGCACAGGGAAATATCTGCTTCTAAATCCAAAACGCAGCTATCTAACAGAACGGTTGTCAATGTGTGCACTCAACTTCCAGAGTTAAACCCGTGTGTGGATTCAGCAGTCTGCAAACACTTTCTCTGCAGAGTCCCAAAACAGGCGTTTTCAGCCCATTACCGGCATATGGAAGAAAAAGCAGTAAGCACAGGGAAATATCTGCTTCTAAATCCAAAACGCAGCTATCTAACAGAACGGTTGTCAATGTGTGCACTCAACTTCCAGAGTTAAAACCGTGTGTGGATTGAGCAGTCTGCAAACATTTTCTCTGCAGAGTCCCAAAAGAGGCGTTTTCAGCCCATTACCGGCATATGGAAGAAACAGCAGGAAGCACAGGGAAATATCTGCTTCTAAATCCAAAACGCAGCTATCTAACATAACGGTTGTCAATGTGTGCACTCAACTTCCAGAGTTAAACCCATGTGTGGATTCAGAAGTCTGCAAACACTTTCTGTGCAGAGTCCCAAATCAGGCGTTTTCAGCGCTTTACCGGCATATGGAAGAAAAAGCAGTAAGCACAGGGAAATATCTGCTTCTAAATCCAAAACGCAGCTATCTAACAGAACGGTTGTCAATGTGTTCACTCAACTTGCAGAGTTAAACCCGTGTGTGGATTCAGCAGTCTGCAAACACTTTCTCTGCAGAGTCCCAAAACAGGCGTTTTCAGCCCATTACCGGCATATGGAAGAAAGAGCAGTAAGCACAGGGAAATATCTGCTTCTAAATCCAAAACGCAGCTATCTAACAGAACGGTTGTCAATGTGTGCACTCAACTTCCAGAGGTAAACCCGTGTGTGGATTCAGCAGTCTGCAAACACTTTCTCTGCAGAGTCCCAAAACAGGCGTTTTCAGCCCATTACCGGCATATGGAAGAAAAAGCAGTAAGCACAGGTAAATATCTGCTTCTAAATCCAAAACGCAGCTATCTAACAGAACGGTTGTCAATGTGTGCACTCAGCTTCCAGTGTTAAACCCGTGTGTGCATTCAGCAGTCTGCAAACACTTTCTCTGCAGAGTCCCAAAACAGGCGTTTTCAGCCCATTACCGGCATATGGAAGAAACAGCAGTAAGCACAGGGAAATATCTGCGTCTAAATCCAAAACGCAGCTATCTAACAGAACGGTTGTCAATGTGTGCACTCAACTTCCAGAGTTAAACCCGTGTGTGGCTTCAGCAGTCTGGAAACACTTTCTCTGCAGAGTCCCAAAACAGGCGTTTTCAGCCCATTACCGGCATATGGAAGAAACAGCAGTAAGCACAGGGAAATATCTGCTTCTAAATCCAAAACGCAGCTATCTAACAGAACGGTTGTCAATGTGTGCACTCATCTTCCAGAGTTAAACCCGTGTGTGGATTCAGCAGTCTGCAAACACTTTCTCTGCAGAGTCCCAAAACAGGCGTTTTCAGCCCATTACCGGCATATGGAAGAAACAGCAGTAAGCACAGGGAAATATCTGCTTCTAAATCCAAAACGCAGCTATCCACCAGAACGGTAGTCAACGTGTGCACTCAACTTCCAGAGTTAAACCCGTGTGTGGATTCAGCAGTCTGCAAACACTTTCTGTGCATAGTCCTAAAACAGGCGTTTTCAGCCCATTACCGGCATATGGAAGAAACAGCAGGAAGCACAGGGAAATATCTGCTTCTAAATCCAAAACGCAGCTATCTAACAGAACGGTTGTCAATGTGTGCACTCAACTTCCAGAGGTAAACCCGTGTGTGGATTCAGCAGTCTGCAAACACTTTCTGTGCAGAGTCCCAAAACTGGCGTTTTCAGCCCATTACCGGCATATGGAAGAAACAGCAGTAAGCACAGGGAAATATCTGCTTCTAAATCCAAAACGCAGCTATCTAACAGAACGTTTGTCAATGTGTGCACTCAACTTCCAGAGTTAAACCCGTGTGTGGATTCAGCAGTCTGGAAACACTTTCTCTGCAGAGTCCTAAAACAGGCGTTTTCAGCCCATTACCGGCATATGGAAGAAACAGCAGTAAGCACAGGTAAATATCTGCTTCTAAATCCAAAACGCAGCTATCTAACAGAACGGTTGTCAATGTGTGCACTCAACTTCCAGAGTTAAACCCGTGTGTGGATTCAGCAGTCTGCAAACACTTTCTCTGCAGAGTCCCAAAACAGGCGTTTTCAGCCCATTACCGGCATATGGAAGAAACAGCAGGAAGCACAGGGAAATATCTGCTTCTAAATCCAAAACGCAGCTATCTAACAGAACGGTTGTCAATGTGTGCACTCAACTTCCAGAGTTAAACCCATGTGTGGATTCAGAAGTCTGCAAACACTTTCTGTGCAGAGTCCCAAAACAGGCGTTTTCAGCGCTTTACCGGCATATGGAAGAAACAGCAGTAAGCACAGGGAAATATCTGCTTCTAAATCCAAAACGGAGCTATCTAACAGAACGGTTGTCAATGTGTGCACTCAACTTCCAGAGGTAAACCCGTGTTTGGATTCAGCAGTCTGCAAACACTTTCTCTGCAGAGTCCCAAAACAGGCGTTTTCAGCCCATTACCGGCATATGGAAGAAAAAGCAGTAATCACAGGGAAATATCTGCTTCTAAATCCAAAACGCAGCTATCTAACAGAACGGTTGTCAATGTGTTCACTCAACTTCCAGAGTTAAACCCGTGTGTGGATTCAGCAGTCTGCAAACACTTTCTCTGCAGAGTCCCAAAACAGGCGTTTTCAGCCCATTACCGGCATATGGAAGAAACAGCAGGAAGCACAGGGAAATATCTGCTTCTAAATCCAAAACGCAGCTATCTAACAGAACGGTTGTCAATGTGTGCACTCAACTTCCAGAGTTAAACCCGTGTGTGGATGCAGCAGTCTGCCAACACTTTCTATGCAGAGTCCCAAAACAGGCGTTTTCAGCCCAATACCGGCATATGGAAGAAAGAGCAGTAAGCACAGGGAAATATCTGCTTCTAAATCCAAAACGCAGCTATCTAACAGAACGGTTGTCAATGTGTGCACTCAACTTCCAGAGTTAAACCCGTGTGTGGATTCAGCAGTCTGAAAACACTTTCTCTGCAGAGTCCCAAAACAGGCGTTTTCAGCCCATTACCGGCATTTGGAAGAAAAAGCAGTAAGCACAGGGAAATATCTGCTTCTAAATCCAAAACGCAGCTATCTAACAGAACGGTTGTCAATGTGTGCACTCAACTTCCAGAGTTAAACCCGTGTGTGGATTCAGCAGTCTGCAAACACTTTCTCTGCATAGTCCCAAAACAGGCGTTTTCAGCCCATTACCGGCATATGGAAGAAACAGCAGTAAGCACAGGGAAATATCTGCTTCTAAATCCAAAACGCAGCTATCTAACAGAACGGTTGTCAATGTGTGCACTCAACTTCCAGAGTTAAACCCGTGTGTGGATTCAGCAGTCTGCATACACTTTCTCTGCAGAGTCCCAAAACAGGCGTTTTCAGCCCATTACCGGCATATGGAAGAAACAGCAGTAAGCACAGGGAAATATCTGCTTCTAAATCCAAAACGCAGCTATCTAACAGAACGGTTGTCAATGTGTGCACTCAACTTCCAGAGTTAAACCCGTGTGTGGATTCAGCAGTCTGCAAACAGTTTCTCTGCAGAGTCCCAAAACAGGCATTTTCAGCCCATTACCGGCATATGGAAGAAACAGCAGTAAGCACAGGGAAATATCTGCTTTTAAATCCAAAACGCAGCTATCTAACAGAACGGTTGTCAATGTGTGCACTCAACTTCCAGAGTTAAACCCGTGTGTGGATTCAGCAGTCTGCAAACACTTTCTGTGCATAGTCCTAAAACAGGCGTTTTCAACCCATTACCGGCATATGGAAGAAACAGCAGTAAGCACAGGGAAATATCTGCTTCTAAATCCAAAACGCAGCTATCTAACAGAACGGTTGTCAATGTGTGCACTCAACTTCCAGAGGTAAACCCGTGTGTGGATTCAGCAGTCTGCAAACACTTTCTGTGCAGAGTCCCAAAACTGGCGTTTTCAGCCCATTACCGGCATATGGAAGAAACATCAGTAAGCACAGGGAAATATCTGCTTCTAAATCCAAAACGCAGCTATCTAACAGAACGGTTGTCAATGTGTGCACTCAGCTTCCAGTGTTAAACCCGTGTGTGCATTCAGCAGTCTGCAAACACTTTCTCTGCAGAGTCCCAAAACAGGCGTTTTCAGCCCATTACCGGCATATGGAAGAAACAGCAGTAAGCACAGGGAAATATCTGCTTCTAAATCCAAAACGCAGCTATCTAACAGAACGGTTGTCAATGTGTGCACTCAACTTCCAGAGTTAAACCCGTGTGTGGCTTCAGCAGTCTGGAAACACTTTCTCTGCAGAGTCCCAAAACAGGCGTTTTCAGCCCATTACTGGCATATGGAAGAAACAGCAGTAAGCACAGGGAAATATCTGCTTCTAAATCCAAAACGCAGCTATCTAACAGAACGGTTGTCAATGTGTGCACTAAACTTCCAGAGTTAAACCCATGTGTGGATTCAGCAGTCTGCAAACACTTTCTCTGCAGAGTCCCAAAACAGGCGTTTTCAGCCCATTACCGGCATATGGAAGAAACAGCAGTAAGCACAGGGAAATATCTGCTTCTAAATCCTAAACGCAGCTATCTAACAGAACGGTTGTCAATGTGTGCACTCAACTTCCAGAGGTAAACCCGTGTGTGGATTCAGCAGTCTGCAAACACTTTCTGTGCAGAGTCCCAAAACTGGCGTTTTCAGCCCATTACCGGCATATGGAAGAAACAGCAGTAAGCACAGGGAAATATCTGCTTCTAAATCCAAAACGCAGCTATCTAACAGAACGGTTGTCAATGTGTGCACTCAGCTTCCAGTGTTAAACCCGTGTGTGCATTCAGCAGTCTGCAAACACTTTTTCTGCAGAGTCCCAAAACAGGCGTTTTCAGCCCATTACCGGCATATGGAAGAAACAGCAGTAAGCACAGGGAAATATCTGCTTCTAAATCCAAAACGCAGCTATCTAACAGAACGGTAGTCAATGTGTGCACTCAACTTCCAGAGTTAAACCCGTGTGTGGATTCAGCAGTCTGCAAACACTTTCTCTGCAGAGTCCCAAAACAGGCGTTTTCAGCCCATTACCGGCATATGGAAGAAACAGCAGTAGGCACAGGGAAATATCTGCTTCTAAATCCAAAACGCAGCTATCTAACAGAACGGTTGTCAATGTGTGCACTCAACTTCCAGAGGTAAACCCGTGTGTGGATTCAGCAGTCTGCAAACACTTTCTGTGCATAGTCCTAAAACAGGCGTTTTCAACCCATTACCGGCATATGGAAGAAACAGCAGTAAGCACAGGGAAATATCTGCCTCTAAATCCAAAACGCAGCTATCTAACAGAACGGTTGTCAATGTGTGCACTCAACTTCCAGAGGTAAACCCGTGTGTGGATTCAGCAGTCTGCAAACACTTTCTGTGCAGAGTCCCAAAACTGGCGTTTTCAGCCCATTACCGGCATATGGAAGAAACATCAGTAAGCACAGGGAAATATCTGCTTCTAAATCCAAAACGCAGCTATCTAACAGAACGGTTGTCAATGTGTGCACTCAGCTTCCAGTGTTAAACCCGTGTGTGCATTCAGCAGTCTGCAAACACTTTCTCTGCAGAGTCCCAAAACAGGCGTTTTCAGCCCATTACCGGCATATGGAAGAAACAGCAGTAAGCACAGGGAAATATCTGCTTCTAAATCCAAAACGCAGCTATCTAACAGAACGGTTGTCAATGTGTGCACTCAACTTCCAGAGTTAAACCCGTGTGTGACTTCAGCAGTCTGGAAACACTTTCTCTGCAGAGTCCCAAAACAGGCGTTTTCAGCCCATTACCGGCATATGGAAGAAACAGCAGTAAGCACAGGGAAATATCTGCTTCTAAATCCAAAACGCAGCTATCTAACAGAACGGTTGTCAATGTGTGCACTCAACTTCCAGAGTTAAACCCGTGTGTGGATTCAGCAGTCTGCAAACACTTTCTCTGCAGAGTCCCAAAACAGGCGTTTTCAGCCCATTACCGGCATATGGAAGAAACAGCAGTAAGCACAGGGAAATATCTGCTTCTAAATCCAAAACGCAGCTATCTAACAGAACGGTTGTCAATGTGTCGCACTCAACTTCCAGAGGTAACCCGTGTGTGGATTCAGCAAGTCTGCAAACACTTTCTGTGCAGAGTCCCCAAAACTGGCGTTTCAGCCCTTTACCGGCATATGGAAGAAACATCAGTAAGCACAGGGAATATCTGCTTCTAAATCCAAAACGCAGCTATCTAACAGAACGGGTTGTCAACTGATGTGCACTCAGCTTCCAGTGTTAAACCCGTGTGTGGATTCAGCAGTCTGCAAACACTTTCTCTGCAGAGTCCCAAAACAGGCGTTTTCAGCCCATTACCGACATATTGGAAGAAACAGCAGTAAGCACAGGGAAATATCTGCTTCTAAATCCAAAACGCAGCTATCTAACAGAACGGTTGTCAATGTGTGCACTCAACTTCCAGAGTTAAACCCGTGTGAGGCTTTCAGCAGTCTGGAAACACTTTCTCTGCAGAGTCCCAAAACAGGCGTTTTCAGCCCATTACCGGCATATGGAAGAAACAGCAGTAAGCACAGGGAAATATCTGCTTCTAAATCCAAAACGCAGCTATCTAACAGAACGGTTGTCAATGTGTGCACTAAACTTCCAGAGTTAAACCCATGTGTGGATTCAGCAGTCTGCAAACACTTTCTCTGCAGAGTCCCAAAACAGGCGTTTTCAGCCCATTACCGGCATATGGAAGAAACAGCAGTAAGCACAGGGAAATATCTGCTTCTAAATCCAAAACCGCAGCTATCTAACAGAACGGTTGTCAATGTGTGCACTCAACTTCCAGAGGTAAACCCGTGTGTGGATTCAGCAGTTCTGCAAACACTTTCTGTGCAGAGTCCCAAAACTGGCGTTTTCAGCCCATTACCGGCATATGGAAGAAACAGCAGTAAGCACAGGGAAATATCTGCTTCTAAATCCAAAACGCAGCTATCAACAGAACGGTTGTCAATGTGTGCACTCAACTTCCAGAGTTAAACCCGTGTGTGCATTCAGCAGTCTGCAAACACTTTCTCTGCAGAGTCCAAAACAGGCATTTTCAGCCCATTACCGGCATATGGAAGGAAACAGCAGTAAGCACAGGGAAATATCTGCTTCTAAATCCAAAACGCAGCTATCTAACAGAACGGTTGTCAATGTGTA